>NC_141879.1:93652954-93955984 GCF_056163025.1 Triticum urartu
TTACACTAGAGTTGAACTAGTTCTATAGCCTATTACAAATGATTTTACATTAGAGTTGAACAAGCTCTATAAGCTAGTTCAAATAATTTTACACTAGAGTTGAACTAGCACTATTAGCTAGTTTAAATAATTTTACACTAGAGTTGAACTAGCTCTATAAGCAAGTTGAAATAATTTTACACTAGAGTTGCACTAGCTCTATAGCCTAGTACAAATAATTTTACACTAGAGTTGAACTAGCTCTATAAGCTAGTTCAAATAATTATACACTAGAGTTGAACTAGCCCTATAGCCTAGTACAAATAATTTTACACTACAATTAAACTAGCTCTATAAGCTAGTTGAAATAATTTTACACTAGAGTTGAGCCAGCTCTATAAGCTAGTTCAAATAATTTTACACAAGAGTTGAACTTGCTTTATAGCCTAGTACAAATAATTTTACACTAGAGTTGAACTAGCTCTATAAGCTAGTTAAAATAATTTTACAATGGAGTTGACCTAGCTCTATAGCCTAATACAAATGATTTTACACTAGAGTTGAACTAGTTCTATAGCCTATTACAAATGATTTTACACTAGAGTTGACCTAGCTCTATAAGCTAGTTAAATAATTATACACTATAGTTGAACTAGCTCTATAGCCTACTACAAATAATTTTACACTAGAGTTGAACTAGCACTATAAGCTAGTTCAAATAATTTTACACTATAGTTGAACTAGCTCTATAAGCTAGTTGAAATAAATTTTTCACTAGAGTTGCACTAGCTCTATAGCCTAGTACAAACAATTTGACACTAGCGTTGAACTTGCTCTATAAGCTTGTTCAAATAATTTTACACTCGAGTTGAACTAGCTCTATTGCCTAGTACAAATAATTTTACACTAGAGTTGAACTAGCTCTATAAGCTAGTTAAAATAATTATACAGTAGAGTTGACCTAGCTCTATAGCCTAATACAAATGATTTTACACTAGAGTTGAACTAGTTCTATAGCTTATTACAAATGATTTTACACTAGAGTTGAACTAGCTCTATAGCCTACTACAAATAATTTTACACTAGAGTTGAACTAGCACTATAAGCTAGTTCAAATAATTTTACACTAGAGTTGAACTAGCTCTATAGCCTAGTACAAATAATTTTACACTAGAGTTGAACTAGCTCTATAGCCTACTACAAATAATTTTACACTAGAGTTGAACTAGCACTATAAGCTAGTTCAAATAATTTTACACTAGAGTTGAACTAGCTCTATAGCCTAGTACAAATAATTTTACACTAGAGTTGAACTAGCTCTATAAGCTAGTTCAAATAATTTTACACTAGAGTTGAACTAGCTCTATAAGCTAGTTCAAATAATTTTACACTAGAGTTGAACTAGCTCTATATCGTAGTACAAATAATTGTACACTAGAGTTGAACTAGCTCTATAAGTTAGTTTAAATAATTCTACACTAGAGTTGAACTAGCTCTATAGCCTAGTATAAAGAATTTTACACTAGAGTTGAACTAGCTCTATAGCCTAGTACAAATAATTTTACACTAGTGCTGAACTAGCTCTATAGCCTAGTATAAATAATTTTGCACTAGATTCGAACTAGCTCCATAAGCTATTTCAAATAATTTTACATTAGTGTTGAACTAGCTCTATAGCCTAGTATAAATAATTTGACACTAGAGTTGAACTAGCTCCATAAGCTAGTTCAAATAATTTTACACTAGGGTTGAAGTAGCTCTATAGCCTAGTACAAATACTTTTACACTAGAGTTGAACCAGCTCTATAAGCTAGTTCAAATAATTTTACACTAGAGTTGAACTAGCTCTATAAGCTAGTTGAAATAATTTTACACTAGAGTTGAACTAGCTCTATAAGCTAGTTCAAATAAATTTACACTAGAGTTGAACAAGCTCCATAGCCTAGTACAAATAATTTTACACTAGAGTTGAACTAGCTTTATAAGCTAGTTCAAATAATTTTACACTAGAGATGAACTAGCTCTATAGCCTAGTAGAAATAATTTTACACTAGAGTTGAACTAGCTCTATAAGCTAGTTAAAATAATTTTACAATAGAGTTGACCTAGCTCTATAACCTAATACAAATGATTTTACACTAGAGTTGAACTAGTTCTATAGCCTATTACAAATGATTTTACACTAGAGTTGAACTAGCTCTATAAGCTAGTTTAAATAATTTTACACTAGAGTTGAACTAGCTCTTTAGCCTAGTACAAATAATTTTACACTAGAGTTGAACTAGCAATATAAGATAGTTAAAATAATTTTACACTAGAGTTGGGCTAGCTCTATAGCCTTGTACAAATAATTTAACAGTAGAGTTGGGCTAGCTCTATAGCCTAGTACAAATAATTTTACACTAGAGTTGAACTAGCAATATAAGATAGTTGAAATAATTTTACACTAGAGTTGCAATAGCTCTATAGCCTAGTACAAATAATTTTACACTAGAGTTGAGCTAGCTCTATAGCTAGTTCAAATAATTTTACAGTACAGTTGAACTAGCTCTATAAGCTAGTTCAAATAATTTTACACCGGAGTTGAACTGGCTCTATTAGCTAGTTAAAATAATTTTATACTAGAGTTGAACTAGCTCTATAGCCTAGTACAAATAATTTTACACTAGAGTTGAACTAGCAATATAAAATAGTTGAAATAATTTTACACTAGAGTTGCAATAGCTCTATAGCCTAGCACAAATAATTTTACACTAGAGTAGAGCTAGCTCTATAACCTAGTTCAAATAATTTTACACTACAGTTGAACTAGCTCTATTATCTAGTTCAAATAATTTTACACCGGAGTTGAACTAGCTCTATAGCCTAGTACGAATAATTTTACACTAGAGTTGAACTTGCTCTATAAGCTTGTTAAAATAATTTTACACTAGAGTTCAGCTAGCTCTATAAGCTAGTTCAAATAATTTTACACTAGAGTTGAACTAGCTCAATAGCCTAGTACAAACAATTTTACACTAGAGTTAAACTAGCTCTATAAGCTAGTTCAAATAATTTTACACTAGAGTTTTACTAGCTATATAAGCTAGTTGAAATGATTTTACACTAGAGTTGAACAAGCTATATAACCAAGTACAAATAATTTTACACTAGAGTTGAACTAGCTCTATAGCCTAATACAAATAATTTTACACTAGAGTTGAACTAGCAATATAAGATAGTTCAAATAATTCTACACTCGAGTTGAACTAACTCTATAGCCTAGTACAAATAATTTTACACTACAATTAAACTAGCTCTATAAGCTAGTTGAAATAATTCTACACTAGAGTTGAGCCAGCTCTATAAGCTAGTTGAAATAATTCTACACTAGAGTTGACTAGCTTTATAGCCTAGTACAAATAATTTTACACTAGAGTTGAACTAGCTCTATAAGCTAGTTAAAATAATTTTACAATAGAGTTGACCTAGGTCTATAGCCTAATACAAATGATTTTACACTAGAGTTGAACTAGTTCTATAGCCTATTACAAATGATTTTACCTTAGAGTTGAACTAGCTCTATAGCCTACTACAAATAATTTTACACTAGAGTTGAACTAGCACTATAAGCTAGTTCAAATAATTTTACACTAGAGTTGAACTAGCTCTACAGCCTAGTACAAATAATTTTACACTAGAGTTGAACTAGCTCTATAGCCTACTACAAATAATTTTACACTAGAGTTGAACTAGCACTATAAGCTAGTTCAAATAATTTTACACTAGAGTTGAACTAGCTCTATAGCCTAGTACAAATAATTTTACACTAGAGTTGAACTAGTTCTATAGCCTATTACAAATGATTTTACATTAGAGTTGAGCAAGCTCTATAAGCTAGTTCAAATAATTTTACTCTAGAGTTGAACTAGCTCTATAGCCCACTACAAATAATTTTACACTAGAGTTAAACTAGCACTATTAGCTAGTTTAAATAATTTGACACTAGAGTTGAACTAGCTCTATAAGCAAGTTGAAATAATTTTACACTAGAGTTGCACTAGCTCTATAGCCTAGTACAAATAATTTTACACTAGTGTAGAACTAGCTCTATAGCCTAGTATAAATAATTTTACACTAGATTCGAACTAGCTCCATAAGCTATTTCAAATAATTTTACATTAGTGTTGAACTAGCTCTATAGCCTAGTAGAAATAATTTGACACTAGAGTTGAACTAGCTCCATAAGCTAGTTCAAATAAATTTACACTAGGGTTGAACTAGCTCTATAGCCTAGTACAAATACTTTTACACTAGAGTTGAACCAGCTCTATAAGCTAGTTCAAATAATTTTACACTAGAGTTGAACTAGCTCTATAAGATAGTTGAAATAATTTTACACTAGAGTTGAACTAGCTCTATAGCCTACTATAAATAATTTTACACTAGAGTTGAACTAGCACTATAAGCTAGTTCAAATAATTTTACACTAGAGTTGAACTAGCTCTATAGCTCTAATACAAATGATTTTACACTAGAGTTGAACTAGTTCTATAACCTATTACAAATGATTTTACACTAGAGTTGAACTAGCTCTATAAGCTAGTTCAAATAATTTTACACTAGAGTTGAACTAGCTCTATAGCCTACTACAAATAATTTTACACTAGAGTTGAACTAGCACTATAAGCTAGTTCAAATAATTTTACACTAGAGTTGAACTAGCTCTCTAGCCTAGTACAAATAATTTTACACTAGAGATGAACTAGCTCTATAAGCTAGTTCAAATAATTTTACACTAGAGTTTAACTAGCTCTATAAGCTAGTTCAAATAATTTTACACTAGAGTTGAACTAGCTCTCTAGGCTAGTACAAATAATTTTGCACTAGAGTTGAACTAGCACTATAAGCTAGTTTAAATAACTTTACACTAGAGTTGAACTAGCTCTATAAGTAATTTGAAATAATTTTACACTAGAGTTGCACTAGCTCTATAGCCTAGTACAAATAATTTTACACTAGAGTTGAACTAGCTCTATAATGTAGTTCAAATAATTTTACACTAGAGTTGAACTAGCTCTATAGCCTAGTACAAATAATTTTACACTACAATTGAACTAGCTCCAAAAGCTAGTTGAAATAATTTTACACTAGAGTTGAGCCAGCTCTATAAGCTAGTTCAAATAATTTTACACTAGAGTTGAACTAGCTCTATAGCCTAGTACAAATAATTATACACTAGAGTTGAACTAGCTCTATAAGCTAGTTAAAATAATTTTACAATAGAGTTGACCTAGGTCTATAGCCTAATACAAATGATTTTACACTAGAGTTGAACTAGTTCTATAGCCTATTACAAATGATTTTACCTTAGAGTTGAACTAGCTCTATAGCCTACTACAAATAATTTTACACTAGAGTTGAACTAGCACTATAAGCTAGTTCAAATAATTTTACACTAGAGTTGAACTAGCTCTACAGCCTAGTACAAATAATTTTACACTAGAGTTGAACTAGCTCTATAGCCTACTACAAATAATTTTACACTAGAGTTGAACTAGCACTATAAGCTAGTTCAAATAATTTTACACTAGAGTTGAACTAGCTCTATAGCCTAGTACAAATAATTTTACACTAGAGTTGAACTAGTTCTATAGCCTATTACAAATGATTTTACATTAGAGTTGAACAAGCTCTATAAGCTAGTTCAAATAATTTTACTCTAG
This sequence comes from Triticum urartu, assembly GCF_056163025.1. Taxonomy (NCBI): domain Eukaryota; kingdom Viridiplantae; phylum Streptophyta; class Magnoliopsida; order Poales; family Poaceae; genus Triticum; species Triticum urartu. The sequence goes on from NC_141879.1 coordinate 93,658,639, forward strand.
AGTTGAACTAGCTCTATAGCCCACTACAAATAATTTTACACTAGAGTTAAACTAGCACTATTAGCTAGTTTAAATAATTTTACACTAGAGTTGAACTAGCTCTATAAGCAAGTTGAAATAATTTTACACTAGAGTTGCACTAGCTCTATAGCCTAGTACAAATAATTTTACACTAGTGTAGAACTAGCTCTATAGCCTAGTATAAATAATTTTACACTAGATTCGAACTAGCTCCATAAGCTATTTCAAATAATTTTACATTAGTGTTGAACTAGCTCTATAGCCTAGTAGAAATAATTTGACACTAGAGTTGAACTAGCTCCATAAGCTAGTTCAAATAATTTTACACTAGGGTTGAACTAGCTCTATAGCCTAGTACAAATACTTTTACACTAGAGTTGAACCAGCTCTATAAGCTAGTTCAAATAATTTTACACTAGAGTTGAACTAGCTCTATAAGATAGTTGAAATAATTTTACACTAGAGTTGAACTAGCTCTATAGCCTACTATAAATAATTTTACACTAGAGTTGAACTAGCACTATAAGCTAGTTCAAATAATTTTACACTAGAGTTGAACTAGCTCTATAGCTCTAATACAAATGATTTTACACTAGAGTTGAACTAGTTCTATAACCTATTACAAATGATTTTACACTAGAGTTGAACTAGCTCTATAAGCTAGTTCAAATAATTTTACACTAGAGTTGAACTAGCACTATAAGCTAGTTCAAATAATTTTACACTAGAGTTGAACTAGCTCTCTAGCCTAGTACAAATAATTTTACACTAGAGTTGAACTAGCTCTATAAGCTAGTTCAAGTAATTTTACACTAGAGTTTAACTAGCTCTATAAGCTAGTTCAAATAATTTTACACTAGAGTTGAACTAGCTCTCTAGGCTAGTACAAATAATTTTGCACTAGAGTTGAACTAGCACTATAAGCTAGTTTAAATAATTTTACACTAGAGTTGAACTAGCTCTATAAGTAATTTGAAATAATTTTACACTAGAGTTGCACTAGCTCTATAGCCTAGTACAAATAATTTTACACTAGAGTTGAACTAGCTCTATAATGTAGTTCAAATAATTTTACACTAGAGTTGAACTAGCTCTATAGCCTAGTACAAATAATTTTACACTACAATTGAACTAGCTCCAAAAGCTAGTTGAAATAATTTTACACTAGAGTTGAGGCAGCTCTATAAGCTAGTTCAAATAATTTTACACTAGAGTTGAACTAGCTCTATAGCCTAGTACAAATAATTATACACTAGAGTTGAACTAGCTCTATAAGCTAGTTAAAATAATTTTACAATAGAGTTGACCTAGCTCTATAGCCTAATACAAATGATTTTACACTAGAGTTGAACTAGTTCTATAGCCTATTACAAATGATTTTATATTAGAGTTGAACAAGCTCTATAAGCTAGTTCAAATAATTTTACACTAGAGTTGAACTAGCTCTATAACCTACTACAAAAAATTTTACACTAGAGTTGAACTAGCACTATTAGCTAGTTTAAATTTTACACTAGAGTTGAACTAGCTCTATAAGCATGTTGAAATAATTTCACACTAGAGTTGCACTAGCTCTATAGCCTAGTACAAATAATTATACACTAGAATTGAACTAGCTCTATAAGCTAGTTCAAATAATTATACACTAGAGTTGAACTAGCTCTATAGCCTAGTACAAAGAATTTTACACTACAATTAAACTAGCTCTATAAGCTAGTTGAAATAATTCTACACTAGAGTTGAGCCAGCTCTATAAGCTAGTTGAAATAATTCTACACTAGAGTTGACTAGCTTTATAGCCTAGTACAAATAATTTTACACTAGAGTTGAACTAGCTCTATAAGCTAGTTAAAATAATTTTACAATAGAGTTGACCTAGGTCTATAGCCTAATACAAATGATTTTACACTAGAGTTGAACTAGTTCTATAGCCTATTACAAATGATTTTACCTTAGAGTTGAACTAGCTCTATAGCCTACTACAAATAATTTTACACTAGAGTTGAACTAGCACTATAAGCTAGTTCAAATAATTTTACACTAGAGTTGAACTAGCTCTATAGCCTAGTACAAATAACTTTACACTAGAGTTGAACTAGCTCTATAGCCTACTACAAATAATTTTACACTAGAGTTGAACTAGCACTATAAGCTAGTTCAAATAATTTTACACTAGAGTTGAACTAGCTCTATAGCCTAGTACAAATAATTTTACACTAGAGTTGAACTAGTTCTATAGCCTATTACAAATGATTTTACATTAGAGTTGAACAAGCTCTATAAGCTAGTTCAAATAATTTTACACTAGAGTTGAACTAGCTCTATAGCCCACTACAAATAATTTTACACTAGAGTTGAACTAGCACTATTAGCTAGTTTAAATAATTTTACACTAGAGTTGAACTAGCTCTATAAGCAGGTTGAAATAATTTTACACTAGAGTTGCACTAGCTCTATAGCCTAGTACAAATAATTTTACACTAGAGTTGAACTAGCTCTATAAGCTAGTTCAAATAATTATACACTAGTGTAGAACTAGCTCTATAGCCTAGTATAAATAATTTTACACTAGATTCGAACTAGCTCCATAAGCTATTTCAAATAATTTTACATTAGTGTTGAACTAGCTCTATAGCCTAGTAGAAATAATTTGACACTAGAGTTGAACTAGCTCCATAAGCTAGTTCAAATAATTTTACACTAGGGTTGAACTAGCTCTATAGCCTAGTACAAATACTTTTACACTAGAGTTGAACCAGCTCTATAAGCTAGTTCAAATAATTTTACACTAGAGTTGAACTAGCTCTATAAGATAGTTGAAATAATTTTACACTAGAGTTGAACTAGCTCTATAGCCTACTATAAATAATTTTACACTAGAGTTGAACTAGCACTATAAGCTAGTTCAAATAATTTTACACTAGAGTTGAACTAGCTCTATAGCTCTAATACAAATGATTTTACACTAGAGTTGAACTAGTTCTATAACCTATTACAAATGATTTTACACTAGAGTTGAACTAGCTCTATAAGCTAGTTCAAATAATTTTACACTAGAGTTGAACTAGCACTATTAGCTAGTTCAAATAATTTTACACTAGAGTTGAACTAGCTCTCTAGCCTAGTACAAATAATTTTACACTAGAGTTGAACTAGCTCTATAAGCTAGTTCAAGTAATTTTACACTAGAGTTTAACTAGCTCTATAAGCTAGTTCAAATAATTTTACACTAGAGTTGAACTAGCTCTCTAGGCTAGTACAAATAATTTTGCACTAGAGTTGAACTAGCACTATAAGCTAGTTTAAATAATTTTACACTAGAGTTGAACTAGCTCTATAAGTAATTTGAAATAATTTTACACTAGAGTTGCACTAGCTCTATAGCCTAGTACAAATAATTTTACACTAGAGTTGAACTAGCTCTATAATGTAGTTCAAATAATTTTACACTAGAGTTGAACTAGCTCTATAGCCTAGTACAAATAATTTTACACTACAATTGAACTAGCTCCAAAAGCTAGTTGAAATAATTTTACACTAGAGTTGAGGCAGCTCTATAAGCTAGTTCAAATAATTTTACACTAGAGTTGAACTAGCTCTATAGCCTAGTACAAATAATTATACACTAGAGTTGAACTAGCTCTATAAGCTAGTTAAAATAATTTTACAATAGAGTTGACCTAGCTCTATAGCCTAATACAAATGATTTTACACTAGAGTTGAACTAGTTCTATAGCCTATTACAAATGATTTTATATTAGAGTTGAACAAGCTCTATAAGCTAGTTCAAATAATTTTACACTAGAGTTGAACTAGCTCTATAACCTACTACAAAAAATTTTACACTAGAGTTGAACTAGCACTATTAGCTAGTTTAAATTTTACACTAGAGTTGAACTAGCTCTATAAGCATGTTGAAATAATTTCACACTAGAGTTGCACTAGCTCTATAGCCTAGTACAAATAATTATACACTAGAATTGAACTAGCTCTATAAGCTAGTTCAAATAATTATACACTAGAGTTGAACTAGCTCTATAGCCTAGTACAAAGAATTTTACACTACAATTAAACTAGCTCTATAAGCTAGTTGAAATAATTCTACACTAGAGTTGAGCCAGCTCTATAAGCTAGTTGAAATAATTCTACACTAGAGTTGACTAGCTTTATAGCCTAGTACAAATAATTTTACACTAGAGTTGAACTAGCTCTATAAGCTAGTTAAAATAATTTTACAATAGAGTTGACCTAGGTCTATAGCCTAATACAAATGATTTTACACTAGAGTTGAACTAGTTCTATAGCCTATTACAAATGATTTTACCTTAGAGTTGAACTAGCTCTATAGCCTACTACAAATAATTTTACACTAGAGTTGAACTAGCACTATAAGCTAGTTCAAATAATTTTACACTAGAGTTGAACTAGCTCTATAGCCTAGTACAAATAATTTTACACTAGAGTTGAACTAGCTCTATAGCCTACTACAAATAATTTTACACTAGAGTTGAACTAGCACTATAAGCTAGTTCAAATAATTTTACACTAGAGTTGAACTAGCTCTATAGCCTAGTACAAATAATTTTACACTAGAGTTGAACTAGTTCTATAGCCTATTACAAATGATTTTACATTAGAGTTGAACAAGCTCTATAAGCTAGTTCAAATAATTTTACACTAGAGTTGAACTAGCTCTATAGCCCACTACAAATAATTTTACACTAGAGTTGAACTAGCACTATTAGCTAGTTTAAATAATTTTACACTAGAGTTGAACTAGCTCTATAAGCAGGTTGAAATAATTTTACACTAGAGTTGCACTAGCTCTATAGCCTAGTACAAATAATTTTACACTAGAGTTGAACTAGCTCTATAAGCTAGTTCAAATAATTATACACTAGAGTTGAACTAGCCCTATAGCCTAGTACAAATAATTTTACACTACAATTAAACTAGCTCTATAAGCTAGTTGAAATAATTTTACACTAGAGTTGAGCCAGCTCTATAAGCTAGTTCAAATAATTTTACACAAGAGTTGAACTTGCTTTATAGCCTAGTACAAATAATTTTACACTAGAGTTGAACTAGCTCTATAAGCTAGTTAAAATAATTTTAAAATGGAGTTGACCTAGCTCTATAGCCTAATACAAATGATTTTACACTAGAGTTGAACTAGTTCTATAGCCTATTACAAATGATTTTACACTAGAGTTGACCTAGCTCTATAAGCTAGTTAAATAATTATACACTATAGTTGAACTAGCTCTATAGCCTACTACAAATACTTTTACACTAGAGTTGAACTAGCACTATAAGCTAGTTCAAATAATTTTACACAATAGTTGAACTAGCTCTATAAGCTAGTTGAAATAAATTTTTCACTAGAGTTGCACTAGCTCTATAGCCTAGTACAAACAATTTGACACTAGCGTTGAACTTGCTCTATAAGCTTGTTCAAATAATTTTACACTCGAGTTGAACTAGCTCTATTGCCTAGTACAAATAATTTTACACTAGAGTTGAACTAGCTCTATAAGCTAGTTAAAATAATTATACAATAGAGTTGACCTAGCTCTATAGCCTAATACAAATGATTTTACACTAGAGTTGAACTAGTTCTATAGCTTATTACAAATGATTTTACACTAGAGTTGAACTAGCTCTATAGCCTACTACAAATAATTTTACACTAGAGTTGAACTAGCACTATAAGCTAGTTCAAATAATTTTACACTAGAGTTGAACTAGCTCTATAGCCTAGTACAAATAATTTTACACTAGAGTTGAACTAGCTCTATAGCCTACTACAAATAATTTTACACTAGAGTTGAACTAGCACTATAAGCTAGTTCAAATAATTTTACACTAGAGTTGAACTAGCTCTATAGCCTAGTACAAATAATTTTACACTAGAGTTGAACTAGCTCTATAAGCTAGTTCAAATAATTTTACACTAGAGTTGAACTAGCTCTATAAGCTAGTTCAAATAATTTTACACTAGAGTTGAACTAGCTCTATAAGCTAGTTCAAATAATTTTACACTAGAGTTGAACTAGCTCTATAAGCTAGTTCAAATAATTTTACACTAGAGTTGAACTAGCTCTATATCGTAGTACAAATTATTGTACACTAGAGTTGAACTAGCTCTATAAGTTAGTTTAAATAATTTTACACTAGAGTTGAACTAGCTCTATAGCCTAGTATAAAGAATTTTACACTAGAGTTGAACTAGCTCTATAGCCTAGTACAAATAATTTTACACTAGTGTTGAACTAGCTCTATAGCCTAGTATAAATAATTTTACACTAGATTCGAACTAGCTCCATAAGCTATTTCAAATAATTTTACATTAGAGTTGAACTAGCTCTATAGACTAGTATAAATAATTTGACACTAGAGTTGAACTAGCTCTATAAGCTAGTTCAAATAATTTTACACTAGAGTTTAACTAGCTCTTTAAGCTAGTTCAAATAATTTTACACTAGAGTTGAACTAGCTCTCTAGGCTAGTACAAATAATTTTGCACTAGAGTTGAACTAGCACTATAAGCTAGTTTAAATAATTTTACACTAGAGTTGAACTAGCTCTATAAGTAATTTGAAATAATTTTACACTAGAGTTGCACTAGCTCTATAGCCTAGTACAAATAATTTTACACTAGAGTTGAACTAGCTCTATAATGTAGTTCAAATAATTTTACACTAGAGTTGAACTAGCTCTATAGCCTAGTACAAATAATTTTACACTACAATTGAACTAGCTCCAAAAGCTAGTTGAAATAATTTTACACTAGAGTTGAGCCAGCTCTATAAGCTAGTTCAAATAATTTTACACTAGAGTTGAACTAGCTCTATAGCCTAGTACAAATAATTATACACTAGAGTTGAACTAGCTCTATAAGCTAGTTAAAATAATTTTACAATAGAGTTGACCTAGCTCTATAGCCTAATACAAATGATTTTACACTAGAGTTGCACTAGCTCTATAGCCTAGTACAAATAATTTTACACTAGAGTTGAACTAGCTCTATAATGTAGTTCAAATAATTTTACACTAGAGTTGAACTAGCTCTATAGCCTAGTACAAATAATTTTACACTACAATTGAACTAGCTCCAAAAGCTAGTTGAAATAATTTTACACTAGAGTTGAGCCAGCTCTATAAGCTAGTTCAAATAATTTTACACTAGAGTTGAACTAGCTCTATAGCCTAGTACAAATAATTATACACTAGAGTTGAACTAGCTCTATAAGCTAGTTAAAATAATTTTACAATAGAGTTGACCTAGCTCTATAGCCTAATACAAATGATTTTACACTAGAGTTGAACTAGTTCTATAGCCTATTACAAATGATTTTATATTAGAGTTGAACAAGCTCTATAAGCTAGTTCAAATAATTTTACACTAGAGTTGAACTAGCTCTATAACCTACTACAAAAAATTTTACACTAGAGTTGAACTAGCACTATTAGCTAGTTTAAATTTTACACTAGAGTTGAAGTAGCTCTATAAGCATGTTGAAATAATTTTACACTAGAGTTGCACTAGCTCTATAGCCTAGTACAAATAATTTTACACTAGAACTGAACTAGCTCTATAAGCTAGTTCAAATAATTATACACTAGAGTTGAACTAGCTCTATAGCCTAGTACAAAGAATTTTACACTACAATTAAACTAGCTCTATAAGCTAGTTGAAATAATTCTACACTAGAGTTGAGCCAGCTCTATAAGCTAGTTGAAATAATTCTACACTAGAGTTGACTAGCTTTATAGCCTAGTACAAATAATTTTACACTAGAGTTGAACTAGCTCTATAAGCTAGTTAAAATAATTTTACAATAGAGTTGACCTAGGTCTATAGCCTAATACAAATGATTTTACACTAGAGTTGAACTAGTCCTATAGCCTATTACAAATGATTTTACCTTAGAGTTGAACTAGCTCTATAGCCTACTACAAATAATTTTACACTAGAGTTGAACTAGCACTATAAGCTAGTTCAAATAATTTTACACTAGAGTTGAACTAGCTCTACAGCCTAGTACAAATAATTTTACACTAGAGTTGAACTAGCTCTATAGCCTACTACAAATAATTTTACACTAGAGTTGAACTAGCACTATAAGCTAGTTCAAATAATTTTACACTAGAGTTGAACTAGGTCTATAGCCTAGTACAAATAATTTTACACTAGAGTTGAACTAGTTCTATAGCCTATTACAAATGATTTTACATTAGAGTTGAACAAGCTCTATAAGCTAGTTCAAATAATTTTACACTAGAGTTGAACTAGCTCTATAGCCCACTACAAATAATTTTACACTAGAGTTGAACTAGCACTATTAGCTAGTTTAAATAATTTTACACTAGAGTTGAACTAGCTCTATAAGCAAGTTGAAATAATTTTACACTAGAGTTGCACTAGCTCTATAGCCTAGTACAAATAATTTTACACTAGAGTTGAACTAGCTCTATAAGCTAGTTCAAATAATTATACACTAGAGTTGAACTAGCCCTATAGCCTAGTACAAATAATTTTACACTACAATTAAACTAGCTCTATAAGCTAGTTGAAATAATTTTACACTAGAGTTGAGCCAGCTCTATAAGCTAGTTCAAATAATTTTACACAAGAGTTGAACTTGCTTTATAGCCTAGTACAAATAATTTTACACTAGAGTTGAACTAGCTCTATAAGCTAGTTAAAATAATTTTACAATGGAGTTAACCTAGCTCTATAGCCTAATACAAATGATTTTACACTAGAGTTGAACTAGTTCTATAGCCTATTACAAATGATTTTACACTAGAGTTGACCTAGCTCTATAAGCTAGTTAAATAATTATACACTATAGTTGAACTAGCTCTATAGCCTACTACAAATAATTTTACACTAGAGTTGAACTAGCACTATAAGCTAGTTCAAATAATTTTACACTATAGTTGAACTAGCTCTATAAGCTAGTTGAAATAAATTTTTCACTAGAGTTGCACTAGCTCTATAGCCTAGTACAAACAATTTGACACTAGCGTTTAACTTGCTCTATAAGCTTGTTCAAATAATTTTACACTCGAGTTGAACTAGCTCTATTGCCTAGTACAAATAATTTTACACTAGAGTTGAACTAGCTCTATAAGCTAGTTAAAATAATTATACAGTAGAGTTGACCTAGCTCTATAGCCTAATACAAATGATTTTACACTAGAGTTGAACTAGTTCTATAGCTTATTACAAATGATTTTACACTAGAGTTGAACTAGCTCTATAGCCTACTACAAATAATTTTACACTAGAGTTGAACTAGCACTATAAGCTAGTTCAAATAATTTTACACTAGAGTTGAACTAGCTCTATAGCCTAGTACAAATAATTTTACACTAGAGTTGAACTAGCTCTATAGCCTACTACAAATAATTTTACACTAGAGTTGAACTAGCACAATAAGCTAGTTCAAATAATTTTACACTAGAGTTGAACTAGCTCTATAGCCTAGTACAAATAATTTTACACTAGAGTTGAAGTAGCTCTATAAGCATGTTGAAATAATTTTACACTAGAGTTGAACTAGCTCTATAGCCTAGTACAAATAATTTTACACTAGAATTGAACTAGCTCTATAAGCTAGTTCAAATAATTATACACTAGAGTTGAACTAGCTCTATAGCCTAGTACAAAGAATTTTACACTACAATTAAACTAGCTCTATAAGCTAGTTGAAATAATTCTACACTAGAGTTGAGCCAGCTCTATAAGCTAGTTGAAATAATTCTACACTAGAGTTGACTAGCTTTATAGCCTAGTACAAATAATTTTACACTAGAGTTGAACTAGCTCTATAAGCTAGTTAAAATAATTTTACAATAGAGTTGACCTAGGTCTATAGCCTAATACAAATGATTTTACACTAGAGTTGAACTAGTCCTATAGCCTATTACAAATGATTTTACCTTAGAGTTGAACTAGCTCTATAGCCTACTACAAATAATTTTACACTAGAGTTGAACTAGCACTATAAGCTAGATCAAATAATTTTACACTAGAGTTGAACTAGCTCTACAGCCTAGTAAAAATAATTTTACACTAGAGTTGAACTAGCTCTATAGCCTACTACAAATAATTTTACTCTAGAGTTGAACTAGCACTATAAGCTAGTTCAAATAATTTTACACTAGAGTTGAACTAGCTCTATAGCCTAGTACAAATAATTTTACACTAGAGTTGAACTAGTTCTATAGCCTATTACAAATGATTTTACATTAGAGTTGAACAAGCTCTATAAGCTAGTTAAAATAATTTTACACTAGAGTTGAACTAGCACTATTAGCTAGTTTAAATAATTTTACACTAGAGTTGAACTAGCTCTATAAGCAAGTTGAAATAATTTTACACTAGAGTTGCACTAGCTCTATAGCCTAGTACAAATAATTTTACACTAGAGTTGAACTAGCTCTATAAGCTAGTTCAAATAATTATACACTAGAGTTGAACTAGCCCTATAGCCTAGTACAAATAATTTTACACTACAATTAAACTAGCTCTATAAGCTAGTTGAAATAATTTTACACTAGAGTTGAGCCAGCTCTATAAGCTAGTTCAAATAATTTTACACAAGAGTTGAACTTGCTTTATAGCCTAGTACAAATAATTTTACACTAGAGTTGAACTAGCTCTATAAGCTAGTTAAAATAATTTTACAATGGAGTTGACCTAGCTCTATAGCCTAATACAAATGATTTTACACTAGAGTTGAACTAGTTCTATAGCCTATTACAAATGATTTTACACTAGAGTTGACCTAGCTCTATAAGCTAGTTAAATAATTATACACTATAGTTGAACTAGCTCTATAGCCTACTACAAATAATTTTACACTAGAGTTGAACTAGCACTATAAGCTAGTTCAAATAATTTTACACTATAGTTGAACTAGCTCTATAAGCTAGTTGAAATAAATTTTTCACTAGAGTTGCACTAGCTCTATAGCCTAGTACAAACAATTTGACACTAGCGTTTAACTTGCTCCATAAGCTTGTTCAAATAATTTTACACTCGAGTTGAACTAGCTCTATTGCCTAGTACAAATAATTTTACACTAGAGTTGAACTAGCTCTATAAGCTAGTTAAAATAATTATACAGTAGAGTTGACCTAGCTCTATAGCCTAATACAAATGATTTTACACTAGAGTTGAACTAGTTCTATAGCTTATTACAAATGATTTTACACTAGAGTTGAACTAGCTCTATAGCCTACTACAAATAATTTTACACTAGAGTTGAACTAGCACTATAAGCTAGTTCAAATAATTTTACACTAGAGTTGAACTAGCTCTATAGCCTAGTACAAATAATTTTACACTAGAGTTGAACTAGCTCTATAGCCTACTACAAATAATTTTACACTAGAGTTGAACTAGCACAATAAGCTAGTTCAAATAATTTTACACTAGAGTTGAACTAGCTCTATAGCCTAGTACAAATAATTTTACACTAGAGTTGAAGTAGCTCTATAAGCATGTTGAAATAATTTTACACTAGAGTTGAACTAGCTCTATAGCCTAGTACAAATAATTTTACACTAGAATTGAACTAGCTCTATAAGCTAGTTCAAATAATTATACACTAGAGTTGAACTAGCTCTATAGCCTAGTACAAAGAATTTTACACTACAATTAAACTAGCTCTATAAGCTAGTTGAAATAATTCTACACTAGAGTTGAGCCAGCTCTATAAGCTAGTTGAAATAATTCTACACTAGAGTTGACTAGCTTTATAGCCTAGTACAAATAATTTTACACTAGAGTTGAACTAGCTCTATAAGCTAGTTAAAATAATTTTACAATAGAGTTGACCTAGGTCTATAGCCTAATACAAATGATTTTACACTAGAGTTGAACTAGTCCTATAGCCTATTACAAATGATTTTACCTTAGAGTTGAACTAGCTCTATAGCCTACTACAAATAATTTTACACTAGAGTTGAACTAGCACTATAAGCTAGATCAAATAATTTTACACTAGAGTTGAACTAGCTCTACAGCCTAGTAAAAATAATTTTACACTAGAGTTGAACTAGCTCTATAGCCTACTACAAATAATTTTACTCTAGAGTTGAACTAGCACTATAAGCTAGTTCAAATAATTTTACACTAGAGTTGAACTAGCTCTATAGCCTAGTACAAATAATTTTACACTAGAGTTGAACTAGTTCTATAGCCTATTACAAATGATTTTACATTAGAGTTGAACAAGCTCTATAAGCTAGTTCAAATAATTTTACACTAGAGTTGAACTAGCACTATTAGCTAGTTTAAATAATTTTACACTAGAGTTGAACTAGCTCTATAAGCAAGTTGAAATAATTTTACACTAGAGTTGCACTAGCTCTATAGCCTAGTACAAATAATTTTACACTAGAGTTGAACTAGCTCTATAAGCTAGTTCAAATAATTATACACTAGAGTTGAACTAGCCCTATAGCCTAGTACAAATAATTTTACACTACAATTAAACTAGCTCTATAAGCTAGTTGAAATAATTTTACACTAGAGTTGAGCCAGCTCTATAAGCTAGTTCAAATAATTTTACACAAGAGTTGAACTTGCTTTATAGCCTAGTACAAATAATTTTACACTAGAGTTGAACTAGCTCTATAAGCTAGTTAAAATAATTTTACAATGGAGTTGACCTAGCTCTATAGCCTAATACAAATGATTTTACACTAGAGTTGAACTAGTTCTATAGCCTATTACAAATGATTTTACACTAGAGTTGACCTAGCTCTATAAGCTAGTTAAATAATTATACACTATAGTTGAACTAGCTCTATAGCCTACTACAAATAATTTTACACTAGAGTTGAACTAGCACTATAAGCTAGTTCAAATAATTTTACACTATAGTTGAACTAGCTCTATAAGCTAGTTGAAATAAATTTTTCACTAGAGTTGCACTAGCTCTATAGCCTAGTACAAACAATTTGACACTAGCGTTGAACTTGCTCTATAAGCTTGTTCAAATAATTTTACACTCGAGTTGAACTAGCTCTATTGCCTAGTACAAATAATTTTACACTAGAGTTGAACTAGCTCTATAAGCTAGTTAAAATAATTATACAGTAGAGTTGACCTAGCTCTATAGCCTAATACAAATGATTTTACACTAGAGTTGAACTAGTTCTATAGCTTATTACAAATGATTTTACACTAGAGTTGAACTAGCTCTATAGCCTACTACAAATAATTTTACACTAGAGTTGAACTAGCACTATAAGCTAGTTCAAATAATTTTACACTAGAGTTGAACTAGCTCTATAGCCTAGTACAAATAATTTTACACTAGAGTTGAACTAGCTCTATAGCCTACTACAAATAATTTTACACTAGAGTTGAACTAGCACTATAAGCTAGTTCAAATAATTTTACACTAGAGTTGAACTAGCTCTATAGCCTAGTACAAATAATTTTACACTAGAGTTGAACTAGCTCTATAAGCTAGTTCAAATAATTTTACACTAGAGTTGAACTAGCTCTATAAGCTAGTTCAAATAATTTTACACTAGAGTTGAACTAGCTCTATATCGTAGTACAAATAATTGTACACTAGAGTTGAACTAGCTCTATAAGTTAGTTTAAATAATTCTACACTAGAGTTGAACTAGCTCTATAGCCTAGTATAAAGAATTTTACACTAGAGTTGAACTAGCTCTATAGCCTAGTACAAATAATTTTACACTAGTGCTGAACTAGCTCTATAGCCTAGTATAAATAATTTTGCACTAGATTCGAACTAGCTCCATAAGCTATTTCAAATAATTTTACATTAGTGTTGAACTAGCTCTATAGCCTAGTATAAATAATTTGACACTAGAGTTGAACTAGCTCCATAAGCTAGTTCAAATAATTTTACACTAGGGTTGAAGTAGCTCTATAGCCTAGTACAAATACTTTTACACTAGAGTTGAACCAGCTCTATAAGCTAGTTCAAATAATTTTACACTAGAGTTGAACTAGCTCTATAAGCTAGTTGAAATAATTTTACACTAGAGTTGAACTAGCTCTATAAGCTAGTTCAAATAAATTTACACTAGAGTTGAACAAGCTCCATAGCCTAGTACAAATAATTTTACACTAGAGTTGAACTAGCTTTATAAGCTAGTTCAAATAATTTTACACTAGAGATGAACTAGCTCTATAGCCTAGTAGAAATAATTTTACACTAGAGTTGAACTAGCTCTATAAGCTAGTTAAAATAATTTTACAATAGAGTTGACCTAGCTCTATAACCTAATACAAATGATTTTACACTAGAGTTGAACTAGTTCTATAGCCTATTACAAATGATTTTACACTAGAGTTGAACTAGCTCTATAAGCTAGTTTAAATAATTTTACACTAGAGTTGAACTAGCTCTTTAGCCTAGTACAAATAATTTTACACTAGAGTTGAACTAGCAATATAAGATAGTTAAAATAATTTTACACTAGAGTTGGGCTAGCTCTATAGCCTTGTACAAATAATTTAACAGTAGAGTTGGGCTAGCTCTATAGCCTAGTACAAATAATTTTACACTAGAGTTGAACTAGCAATATAAGATAGTTGAAATAATTTTACACTAGAGTTGCAATAGCTCTATAGCCTAGTACAAATAATTTTACACTAGAGTTGAGCTAGCTCTATAGCTAGTTCAAATAATTTTACAGTACAGTTGAACTAGCTCTATAAGCTAGTTCAAATAATTTTACACCGGAGTTGAACTGGCTCTATTAGCTAGTTAAAATAATTTTATACTAGAGTTGAACTAGCTCTATAGCCTAGTACAAATAATTTTACACTAGAGTTGAACTAGCAATATAAAATAGTTGAAATAATTTTACACTAGAGTTGCAATAGCTCTATAGCCTAGCACAAATAATTTTACACTAGAGTAGAGCTAGCTCTATAACCTAGTTCAAATAATTTTACACTACAGTTGAACTAGCTCTATTATCTAGTTCAAATAATTTTACACCGGAGTTGAACTAGCTCTATAGCCTAGTACGAATAATTTTACACTAGAGTTGAACTTGCTCTATAAGCTTGTTAAAATAATTTTACACTAGAGTTCAGCTAGCTCTATAAGCTAGTTCAAATAATTTTACACTAGAGTTGAACTAGCTCAATAGCCTAGTACAAACAATTTTACACTAGAGTTAAACTAGCTCTATAAGCTAGTTCAAATAATTTTACACTAGAGTTTTACTAGCTATATAAGCTAGTTGAAATGATTTTACACTAGAGTTGAACAAGCTATATAACCAAGTACAAATAATTTTACACTAGAGTTGAACTAGCTCTATAGCCTAATACAAATAATTTTACACTAGAGTTGAACTAGCTCTATAAGCTAGTTCAAATAATTTCACACTAGAGTTGAACTAGCTGTATAGCCTAGTACAAATAATTTTACACTAGAGTTGAACTAGCTCTATAGCCTAGTACAAATAATTTTACCTTGAGTTGAACTAGCTCTATAGCCTAGTACAAATAATTTTACACTAGAGTTGAACTAGCTATATAAGCTAGTTCAAATAATTTTACACTAGAGTTGAACTATCTCTATAGCCTAGTACAAATAATTTTACACTACAATTGAACTAGCTCTTTAAGCTAGTTGAAATAATTTTACACTAGAGTTGAGCTAGCTCTATAAGCTAGGTTAAATAATTTTACACTAGAGTTGACCTAGCTCTATAAGCTAGTTAAAATAATTTTACACTAGAGTTGAACTAGCTCTATAAACTAGTTAAAATAATTTAACACTAGAGTTGCACTAGCTCTATAGCCTAGTACAATGAATTTTACAATAGAGTAGAACTAGCTCAATAGCCTAGTACAAATAATTTTACTCTAGTGTTGCACTAGCTCTATAGCCTAGTATAAATAATTTTACACTAGAGTTGAACTAGCTCAATAGCCTAGTACAAATAATTTTACTCTAGTGTTGAACTAGCTCTATAGCCTAGTATAAATAATTTTACACTAGTGTTGAACTAGCTCTATAGCCTAGTATAAATAATTTTACACTAGAGTTGAACTAGCTCCATAAGCTAGTTCAAATAATTTTACACTAGAGTTGAACTAGCTCTATAGCCTAGTACAAATAATTTTACACTAGAGTAGAACTAGCTCAATAGCCTAGTACAAATAATTTTACACTAGATTTGAACTAGCTCTATAAGCTAGTTCAAATAATTTGACGATAGAGTTGAACTAGCTCTATAGCCTAGTACAAATAATTTTACACTAGAGTAGCACAAGCTCTATAGCCAAGTACAAATAATTTTACACTAGAGTTGAACTAGCTCTATAGCCTAATACAAATAATTTTACACTAGAGTTGAGCTAGCTCTATAAGCTAGTTCAAATAATTTTACATTAGAGTTGAACTAGCTCTATAGCCTAGTACAAATAATTTTATACTAGAGTTGAACTAGCTATATAAGCTAATTCAAATAATTTTACACTAGAGTTGAACTATCTCTATAGCCTAGTACAAATAATTTTACACTACAATTGAACTAGCTCTTTAAGCTAGTTGAAATAATTTTACACTAGAGTTGAGTTAACTCTATAAGCTAGTTCAAATAATTTTACACTAGAGTTGAACTATCTCTATAAGCTAGTTGAAATAATTTTACACTAGAGTTGAGCTAGCTTTGTTAGCTAGTTCAAATAATTTTACACTAGAGTTGAACTAGCTCTATAGCCTACTACAAATAATTTTACACTAGAGATGACCTAGCTCTATAAGCTAGTTAAAATAATTTTACACTAGAGATGAACTAGCTCTATAGCCTAGTACAATGAATTTTACACTAGAGTACAACTAGCTCAATAGCCTAGTACAAATAATTTTACTCTAGTGTTGAACTAGCTCTATAGCCTAGTATAAGTAATTTTACACTAGAGTTGAACTAGCTCCAATAGAGTTGAACTAGCTCTATAGCCTAGTACAAATAATTTTACACTAGAGTTGAACTAGCAATATAAGATAGTTCAAATAATTCTACACTCGAGTTGAACTAGCTCTATAAGCTAGTTGAAATAATTTTACACTAGAGTTGCACTAGCTCTATAGCCTAGTACAAATAATTTTACACTAGAGTTGATCTAGCTCTATAAGCTAGTTCAAATAATTTTACACTACAGTTGAACTAGCTCTATAAGCTAGTTCAAATAATTTTACACCAGAGTTGAACTAGCTCTATAAACTAGTTAAAATAATTTAACACTAGAGTTGCACTAGCTCTATAGCCTAGTACAATGAATTTTACAATAGAGTAGAACTAGCTCAATAGCCTAGTACAAATAATTTTACTCTAGTGTTGCACTAGCTCTATAGCCTAGTATAAATAATTTTACACTAGAGTTGAACTAGCTCAATAGCCTAGTACAAATAATTTTACTCTAGTGTTGAACTAGCTCTATAGCCTAGTATAAATAATTTTACACTAGTGTTGAACTAGCTCTATAGCCTAGTATAAATAATTTTACACTAGAGTTGAACTAGCTCCATAAGCTAGTTCAAATAATTTTACACTAGAGTTGAACTAGCTCTATAGCCTAGTACAAATAATTTTACACTAGAGTAGAACTAGCTCAATAGCCTAGTACAAATAATTTTACACTAGATTTGAACTAGCTCTATAAGCTAGTTCAAATAATTTGACGATAGAGTTGAACTAGCTCTATAGCCTAGTACAAATAATTTTACACTAGAGTAGCACAAGCTCTATAGCCAAGTACAAATAATTTTACACTAGAGTTGAACTAGCTCTATAGCCTAATACAAATAATTTTACACTAGAGTTGAGCTAGCTCTATAAGCTAGTTCAAATAATTTTACATTAGAGTTGAACTAGCTCTATAGCCTAGTACAAATAATTTTATACTAGAGTTGAACTAGCTATATAAGCTAATTCAAATAATTTTACACTAGAGTTGAACTATCTCTATAGCCTAGTACAAATAATTTTACACTACAATTGAACTAGCTCTTTAAGCTAGTTGAAATAATTTTACACTAGAGTTGAGTTAACTCTATAAGCTAGTTCAAATAATTTTACACTAGAGTTGAACTATCTCTATAAGCTAGTTGAAATAATTTTACACTAGAGTTGAGCTAGCTTTGTTAGCTAGTTCAAATAATTTTACACTAGAGTTGAACTAGCTCTATAGCCTACTACAAATAATTTTACACTAGAGATGACCTAGCTCTATAAGCTAGTTAAAATAATTTTACACTAGAGATGAACTAGCTCTATAGCCTAGTACAATGAATTTTACACTAGAGTACAACTAGCTCAATAGCCTAGTACAAATAATTTTACTCTAGTGTTGAACTAGCTCTATAGCCTAGTATAAGTAATTTTACACTAGAGTTGAACTAGCTCCAATAGAGTTGAACTAGCTCTATAGCCTAGTACAAATAATTTTACACTAGAGTTGAACTAGCAATATAAGATAGTTCAAATAATTCTACACTCGAGTTGAACTAGCTCTATAAGCTAGTTGAAATAATTTTACACTAGAGTTGCACTAGCTCTATAGCCTAGTACAAATAATTTTACACTAGAGTTGATCTAGCTCTATAAGCTAGTTCAAATAATTTTACACTACAGTTGAACTAGCTCTATAAGCTAGTTCAAATAATTTTACACCAGAGTTGAACTAGCTCTATACCCTAGTACAAATAATTTTACACTAGACTTGAACTAGCTCTATAAGCTAGTTAAAATAATTTTACACTAGAGTTGAGCTAGCTCTATAAGCTAGGTCAAATAATTTTACACTAGAGTTGAACTAGCTCTATAGCCTAGTACAAATAATTTTACACTAGAGTTAAACTAGCTCTATAAGCTAGTTCAAATAATTTTACACTAGAGTTGTATTAGCTCTATAAGCTAGTTCAAATAATTTTACACTAGAGTTAAACTAGCTATATAGCCTAGTACAAATAATTTTTATACTAGAGTTTAACTAGTTCTATAAGCTAGTTCAAATAATTTCACACTGGAGCTGAACTAGCTCCACAGCCTAGTACAAATAATTTTACACTAGAGATGAACTAGCTCTATAGGCTAGTTCAAATAATTTCATACTAGAGTTGAACTAGCTCTATAAGCTAGTTCAAATAATTATACACTAGAGTTGAACTAGCTCTATAGCCTAGTACAAAGAATTTTACACTACAATTAAACTAGCTCTATAAGCTAGTTGAAATAATTCTACACTAGAGTTGAGCCAGCTCTATAAGCTAGTTGAAATAATTCTACACTAGAGTTGACTAGCTTTATAGCCTAGTACAAATAATTTTACACTAGAGTTGAACTAGCTCTATAAGCTAGTTAAAATAATTTTACAATAGAGTTGACCTAGGTCTATAGCCTAATACAAATGATTTTACACTAGAGTTGAACTAGTTCTATAGCCTATTACAAATGATTTTACCTTAGAGTTGAACTAGCTCTATAGCCTACTACAAATAATTTTACACTAGAGTTGAACTAGCACTATAAGCTAGTTCAAATAATTTTACACTAGAGTTGAACTAGCTCTACAGCCTAGTACAAATAATTTTACACTAGAGTTGAACTAGCTCTATAGCCTACTACAAATAATTTTACACTAGAGTTGAACTAGCACTATAAGCTAGTTCAAATAATTTTACACTAGAGTTGAACTAGTTCTATAGCCTAGTACAAATAATTTTACACTAGAGTTGAACTAGTTCTATAGCCTATTACAAATGATTTTACATTAGAGTTGAACAAGCTCTATAAGCTAGTTCAAATAATTTTACACTAGAGTTGAACTAGCTCTATAGCCCACTACAAATAATTTTACACTAGAGTTGAACTAGCACTATTAGCTAGTTTAAATAATTTTACACTAGAGTTGAACTAGCTCTATAAGCAGGTTGAAATAATTTTACACTAGAGTTGCACTAGCTCTATAGCCTAGTACAAATAATTTTACACTAGAGTTGAACTAGCTCTATAAGCTAGTTCAAATAATTATACACTAGAGTTGAACTAGCCCTATAGCCTAGTACAAATAATTTTACACTACAATTAAACTAGCTCTATAAGCTAGTTGAAATAATTTTACACTAGAGTTGAGCCAGCTCTATAAGCTAGTTCAAATAATTTTACACAAGAGTTGAACTTGCTTTATAGCCTAGTACAAATAATTTTACACTAGAGTTGAACTAGCTCTATAAGCTAGTTAAAATAATTTTACAATGGAGTTGACCTAGCTCTATAGCCTAATACAAATGATTTTACACTAGAGTTGAACTAGTTCTATAGCCTATTACAAATGATTTTACACTAGAGTTGACCTAGCTCTATAAGCTAGTTAAATAATTATACACTATAGTTGAACTAGCTCTATAGCCTACTACAAATACTTTTACACTAGAGTTGAACTAGCACTATAAGCTAGTTCAAATAATTTTACACTATAGTTGAACTAGCTCTATAAGCTAGTTGAAATAAATTTTTCACTAGAGTTGCACTAGCTCTATAGCCTAGTACAAACAATTTGACACTAGCGTTGAACTTGCTCTATAAGCTTGTTCAAATAATTTTACACTCGAGTTGAACTAGCTCTATTGCCTAGTACAAATAATTTTACACTAGAGTTGAACTAGCTCTATAAGCTAGTTAAAATAATTATACAATAGAGTTGACCTAGCTCTATAGCCTAATACAAATGATTTTACACTAGAGTTGAACTAGTTCTATAGCTTATTACAAATGATTTTACACTAGAGTTGAACTAGCTCTATAGCCTACTACAAATAATTTTACACTAGAGTTGAACTAGCACTATAAGCTAGTTCAAATAATTTTACACTAGAGTTGAACTAGCTCTATAGCCTAGTACAAATAATTTTACACTAGAGTTGAACTAGCTCTATAGCCTACTACAAATAATTTTACACTAGAGTTGAACTAGCACTATAAGCTAGTTCAAATAATTTTACACTAGAGTTGAACTAGCTCTATAGCCTAGTACAAATAATTTTACACTAGAGTTGAACTAGCTCTATAAGCTAGTTCAAATAATTTTACACTAGAGTTGAACTAGCTCTATAAGCTAGTTCAAATAATTTTACACTAGAGTTGAACTAGCTCTATATCGTAGTACAAATAATTGTACACTAGAGTTGAACTAGCTCTATAAGTTAGTTTAAATAATTTTACACTAGAGTTGAACTAGCTCTATAGCCTAGTATAAAGAATTTTACACTAGAGTTGAACTAGCTCTATAGCCTAGTACAAATAATTTTACACTAGTGTTGAACTAGCTCTATAGCCTAGTATAAATAATTTTACACTAGATTCGAACTAGCTCCATAAGCTATTTCATATAATTTTACATTAGAGTTGAACTAGCTCTATAGCCTAGTATAAATAATTTGACACTAGAGTTGAACTAGCTCTATAAGCTAGTTCAAATAATTTTACACTAGAGTTTAACTAGCTCTATAAGCTAGTTCAAATAATTTTACACTAGAGTTGAACTAGCTCTCTAGGCTAGTACAAATAATTTTGCACTAGAGTTGAACTAGCACTATAAGCTAGTTTAAATAATTTTACACTAGAGTTGAACTAGCTCTATAAGTAATTTGAAATAATTTTACACTAGAGTTGCACTAGCTCTATAGCCTAGTACAAATAATTTTACACTAGAGTTGAACTAGCTCTATAATGTAGTTCAAATAATTTTACACTAGAGTTGAACTAGCTCTATAGCCTAGTACAAATAATTTTACACTACAATTGAACTAGCTCCAAAAGCTAGTTGAAATAATTTTACACTAGAGTTGAGCCAGCTCTATAAGCTAGTTCAAATAATTTTACACTAGAGTTGAACTAGCTCTATAGCCTAGTACAAATAATTATACACTAGAGTTGAACTAGCTCTATAAGCTAGTTAAAATAATTTTACAATAGAGTTGACCTAGCTCTATAGCCTAATACAAATGATTTTACACTAGAGTTGAACTAGTTCTATAGCCTATTACAAATGATTTTATATTAGAGTTGAACAAGCTCTATAAGCTAGTTCAAATAATTTTACACTAGAGTTGAACTAGCTCTATAACCTACTACAAAAAATTTTACACTAGAGTTGAACTAGCACTATTAGCTAGTTTAAATTTTACACTAGAGTTGAAGTAGCTCTATAAGCATGTTGAAATAATTTTACACTAGAGTTGCACTAGCTCTATAGCCTAGTACAAATAATTTTACACTAGAACTGAACGAGCTCTATAAGCTAGTTCAAATAATTATACACTAGAGTTGAACTAGCTCTATAGCCTAGTACAAAGAATTTTACACTACAATTAAACTAGCTCTATAAGCTAGTTGAAATAATTCTACACTAGAGTTGAGCCAGCTCTATAAGCTAGTTGAAATAATTCTACACTAGAGTTGACTAGCTTTATAGCCTAGTACAAATAATTTTACACTAGAGTTGAACTAGCTCTATAAGCTAGTTAAAATAATTTTACAATAGAGTTGACCTAGGTCTATAGCCTAATACAAATGATTTTACACTAGAGTTGAACTAGTCCTATAGCCTATTACAAATGATTTTACCTTAGAGTTGAACTAGCTCTATAGCCTACTACAAATAATTTTACACTAGAGTTGAACTAGCACTATAAGCTAGTTCAAATAATTTTACACTAGAGTTGAACTAGCTCTACAGCCTAGTACAAATAATTTTACACTAGAGTTGAACTAGCTCTATAGCCTACTACAAATAATTTTACACTAGAGTTGAACTAGCACTATAAGCTAGTTCAAATAATTTTACACTAGAGTTGAACTAGCTCTATAGCCTAGTACAAATAATTTTACACTAGAGTTGAACTAGTTCTATAGCCTATTACAAATGATTTTACATTAGAGTTGAACAAGCTCTATAAGCTAGTTCAAATAATTTTACACTAGAGTTGAACTAGCTCTATAGCCCACTACAAATAATTTTACACTAGAGTTGAACTAGCACTATTAGCTAGTTTAAATAATTTTACACTAGAGTTGAACTAGCTCTATAAGCAAGTTGAAATAATTTTACACTAGAGTTGCACTAGCTCTATAGCCTAGTACAAATAATTTTACACTAGAGTTGAACTAGCTCTATAAGCTAGTTCAAATAATTATACACTAGAGTTGAACTAGCCCTATAGCCTAGTACAAATAATTTTACACTACAATTAAACTAGCTCTATAAGCTAGTTGAAATAATTTTACACTAGAGTTGAGCCAGCTCTATAAGCTAGTTCAAATAATTTTACACAAGAGTTGAACTTGCTTTATAGCCTAGTACAAATAATTTTACACTAGAGTTGAACTAGCTCTATAAGCTAGTTAAAATAATTTTACAATGGAGTTGACCTAGGTCTATAGCCTAATACAAATGATTTTACACTAGAGTTGAACTAGTTCTATAGCCTATTACAAATGATTTTACACTAGAGTTGACCTAGCTCTATAAGCTAGTTAAATAATTATACACTATAGTTGAACTAGCTCTATAGCCTACTACAAATAATTTTACACTAGAGTTGAACTAGCACTATAAGCTAGTTCAAATAATTTTACACTATAGTTGAACTAGCTCTATAAGCTAGTTGAAATAAATTTTTCACTAGAGTTGCACTAGCTCTATAGCCTAGTACAAACAATTTGACACTAGCGTTGAACTTGCTCTATAAGCTTGTTCAAATAATTTTACACTCGAGTTGAACTAGCTGTATTGCCTAGTACAAATAATTTTACACTAGAGTTGAACTAGCTCTATAAGCTAGTTAAAATAATTATACAGTAGAGTTGACCTAGCTCTATAGCCTAATACAAATGATTTTACACTAGAGTTGAACTAGTTCTATAGCTTATTACAAATGATTTTACACTAGAGTTGAACTAGCTCTATAGCCTACTACAAATAATTTTACACTAGAGTTGAACTAGCACTATAAGCTAGTTCAAATAATTTTACACTAGAGTTGAACTAGCTCTATAGCCTAGTACAAATAATTTTACACTAGAGTTGAACTAGCTCTATAGCCTACTACAAATAATTTTACACTAGAGTTGAACTAGCACTATAAGCTAGTTCAAATAATTTTACACTAGAGTTGAACTAGCTCTATAGCCTAGTACAAATAATTTTACACTAGAGTTGAAGTAGCTCTATAAGCATGTTGAAATAATTTTACACTAGAGTTGAACTAGCTCTATAGCCTAGTACAAATAATTTTACACTAGAATTGAACTAGCTCTATAAGCTAGTTCAAATAATTATACACTAGAGTTGAACTAGCTCTATAGCCTAGTACAAAGAATTTTACACTACAATTAAACTAGCTCTATAAGCTAGTTGAAATAATTCTACACTAGAGTTGAGCCAGCTCTATAAGCTAGTTGAAATAATTCTACACTACAGTTGACTAGCTTTATAGCCTAGTACAAATAATTTTACACTAGAGTTGAACTAGCTCTATAAGCTAGTTAAAATAATTTTACAATAGAGTTGACCTAGGTCTATAGCCTAATACAAATGATTTTACACTAGAGTTGAACTAGTCCTATAGCCTATTACAAATGATTTTACCTTAGAGTTGAACTAGCTCTATAGCCTACTACAAATAATTTTACACTAGAGTGGAACTAGCACTATAAGCTAGATCAAATAATTTTACACTAGAGTTGAACTAGCTCTACAGCCTAGTACAAATAATTTTACACTAGAGTTGAACTAGCTCTATAGCCTACTACAAATAATTTTACACTAGAGTTGAACTAGCACTATAAGCTAGTTCAAATAATTTTACACTAGAGTTGAACTAGCTCTATAGCCTAGTACAAATAATTTTACACTAGAGTTGAACTAGTTCTATAGCCTATTACAAATGATTTTACATTAGAGTTGAACAAGCTCTATAAGCTAGTTCAAATAATTTTACACTAGAGTTGAACTAGCACTATTAGCTAGTTTAAATAATTTTACACTAGAGTTGAACTAGCTCTATAAGCAAGTTGAAATAATTTTACACTAGAGTTGCACTAGCTCTATAGCCTAGTACAAATAATTTTACACTAGAGTTGAACTAGCTCTATAAGCTAGTTCAAATAATTATACACTAGAGTTGAACTAGCCCTGTAGCCTAGTACAAATAATTTTACACTACAATTAAACTAGCTCTATAAGCTAGTTGAAATAATTTTACACTAGAGTTGAGCCAGCTCTATAAGCTAGTTCAAATAATTTTACACAAGAGTTGAACTTGCTTTATAGCCTAGTACAAATAATTTTACACTAGAGTTGAACTAGCTCTATAAGCTAGTTAAAATAATTTTACAATGGAGTTGACCTAGCTCTATAGCCTAATACAAATGATTTTACACTAGAGTTGAACTAGTTCTATAGCCTATTACAAATGATTTTACACTAGAGTTGACCTAGCTCTATAAGCTAGTTAAATAATTATACACTATAGTTGAACTAGCTCTATAGCCTACTACAAATAATTTTACACTAGAGTTGAACTAGCACTATAAGCTAGTTCAAATAATTTTACACTATAGTTGAACTAGCTCTATAAGCTAGTTGAAATAAATTTTTCACTAGAGTTGCACTAGCTCTATAGCCTAGTACAAACAATTTGACACTAGCGTTGAACTTGCTCTATAAGCTTGTTCAAATAATTTTACACTCGAGTTGAACTAGCTCTATTGCCTAGTACAAATAATTTTACACTAGAGTTGAACTAGCTCTATAAGCTAGTTAAAATAATTATACAGTAGAGTTGACCTAGCTCTATAGCCTAATACAAATGATTTTACACTAGAGTTGAACTAGTTCTATAGCTTATTACAAATGATTTTACACTAGAGTTGAACTAGCTCTATAGCCTACTACAAATAATTTTACACTAGAGTTGAACTAGCACTATAAGCTAGTTCAAATAATTTTACACTAGAGTTGAACTAGCTCTATAGCCTAGTACAAATAATTTTACACTAGAGTTGAACTAGCTCTATAGCCTACTACAAATAATTTTACACTAGAGTTGAACTAGCACTATAAGCTAGTTCAAATAATTTTACACTAGAGTTGAACTAGCTCTATAGCCTAGTACAAATAATTTTACACTAGAGTTGAACTAGCTCTATATCGTAGTACAAATAATTGTACACTAGAGTTGAACTAGCTCTATAAGTTAGTTTAAATAATTCTACACTAGAGTTGAACTAGCTCTATAGCCTAGTATAAAGAATTTTACACTAGAGTTGAACTAGCTCTATAGCCTAGTACAAATAATTTTACACTAGTGTTGAGCTAGCTCTATAGCCTAGTATAAATAATTTTACACTAGATTCGAACTAGCTCCATAAGCTATTTCAAATAATTTTACATTAGTGTTGAACTAGCTCTATAGCCTAGTATAAATAATTTGACACTAGAGTTGAACTAGCTCCATAAGCTAGTTCAAATAATTTTACACTAGGGTTGAAGTAGCTCTATAGCCTAGTACAAATACTTTTACACTAGAGTTGAACCAGCTCTATAAGCTAGTTCAAATAATTTTACACTAGAGTTGAACTAGCTCTATAAGCTAGTTGAAATAATTTTACACTAGAGTTGAACTAGCTCTATAGCCTAGTACAAATAATTTTACACTAGAGTTGAACTAGCTCTATAAGCTAGTTCAAATAAATTTACACTAGAGTTGAACAAGCTCCATAGCCTAGTACAAATAATTTTACACTAGAGTTGAACTAGCTTTATAAGCTAGTTCAAATAATTTTACACTAGAGATGAACTAGCTCTATAGCCTAGTAGAAATAATTTTACACTAGAGTTGAACTAGCTCTATAAGCTAGTTAAAATAATTTTACAATAGAGTTGACCTAGCTCTATAACCTAATACAAATGATTTTACACTAGAGTTGAACTAGTTCTATAGCCTATTACAAATGATTTTACACTAGAGTTGAACTAGCTCTATAAGCTAGTTTAAATAATTTTACACTAGAGTTGAACTAGCTCTTTAGCCTAGTACAAATAATTTTACACTAGAGTTGAACTAGCAATATAAGATAGTTAAAATAATTTTACACTAGAGTTGGGCTAGCTCTATAGCCTTGTACAAATAATTTAACAGTAGAGTTGGGCTAGCTCTATAGCCTAGTACAAATAATTTTACACTAGAGTTGAACTAGCAATATAAGATAGTTGAAATAATTTTACACTAGAGTTGCAATAGCTCTATAGCCTAGTACAAATAATTTTACACTAGAGTTGAGCTAGCTCTATAGCTAGTTCAAATAATTTTACAGTACAGTTGAACTAGCTCTATAAGCTAGTTCAAATAATTTTACACCGGAGTTGAACTGGCTCTATTAGCTAGTTAAAATAATTTTATACTAGAGTTGAACTAGCTCTATAGCCTAGTACAAATAATTTTACACTAGAGTTGAACTAGCAATATAAGATAGTTGAAATAATTTTACACTAGAGTTCCAATAGCTCTATAGCCTAGCACAAATAATTTTACACTAGAGTAGAGCTAGCTCTATAACCTAGTTCAAATAATTTTACACTACAGTTGAACTAGCTCTATTATCTAGTTCAAATAATTTTACACCGGAGTTGAACTAGCTCTATAGCCTAGTACGAATAATTTTACACTAGAGTTGAACTAGCTCTATAAGCTTGTTAAAATAATTTTACACTAGAGTTCAGCTAGCTCTATAAGCTAGTTCAAATAATTTTACACTAGAGTTGAACTAGCTCAATAGCCTAGTACAAACAATTTTACACTAGAGTTAAACTAGCTCTATAAGCTAGTTCAAATAATTTTACACTAGAGTTTTACTAGCTATATAAGCTAGTTGAAATGATTTTACACTAGAGTTGAACAAGCTATATAACCAAGTACAAATAATTTTACACTAGAGTTGAACTAGCTCTATAGCCTAATACAAATAATTTTACACTAGAGTTGAACTAGCTCTATAAGCTAGTTCAAATAATTTCACACTAGAGTTGAACTAGCTGTATAGCCTAGTACAAATAATTTTACACTACAGTTGAACTAGCTCTATAGCCTAGTACAAATAATTTTACCTTGAGTTGAACTAGCTCTATAGCCTAGTACAAATAATTTTACACTAGAGTTGAACTAGCTATATAAGCTAGTTCAAATAATTTTACACTAGAGTTGAACTATCTCTATAGCCTAGTACAAATAATTTTACACTACAATTGAACTAGCTCTTTAAGCTAGTTGAAATAATTTTACACTAGAGTTGAGCTAGCTCTATAAGCTAGGTTAAATAATTTTACACTAGAGTTGAACTAGCTCTATAAGCTACTTAAAATAATTTTACACTAGAGTTGAACTAGCTCTATAAGCTAGTTAAAATAATTTAACACTAGAGTTGAACTAGCTCTATAGCCTAGTACAATGAATTTTACAATAGAGTAGAACTAGCTCAATAGCCTAGTACAAATAATTTTACTCTAGTGTTGCACTAGCTCTATAGCCTAGTATAAATAATTTTACACTAGAGTTGAACTAGCTCAATAGCCTAGTACAAATAATTTTACTCTAGTGTTGAACTAGCTCTATAGCCTAGTATAAATAATTTTACACTAGTGTTGAACTAGCTCTATAGCCTAGTATAAATAATTTTACACTAGAGTTGAACTAGCTCCATAAGCTAGTTCAAATAATTTTACACTAGAGTTGAACTAGCTCTATAGCCTAGTACAAATAATTTTACACTAGAGTAGAACTAGCTCAATAGCCTAGTACAAATAATTTTACACTAGATTTGAACTAGCTCTATAAGCTAGTTCAAATAATTTGACGATAGAGTTGAACTAGCTCTATAGCCTAGTACAAATAATTTTACACTAGAGTAGCACAAGCTCTATAGCCAAGTACAAATAATTTTACACTAGAGTTGAACTAGCTCTATAGCCTAATACAAATAATTTTACACTAGAGTTGAGCTAGCTCTATAAGCTAGTTCAAATAATTTTACATTAGAGTTGAACTAGCTCTATAGCCTAGTACAAATAATTTTATACTAGAGTTGAACTAGCTATATAAGCTAATTCAAATAATTTTACACTAGAGTTGAACTATCTCTATAGCCTAGTACAAATAATTTTACACTACAATTGAACTAGCTCTTTAAGCTAGTTGAAATAATTTTACACTAGAGTTGAGTTAACTCTATAAGCTAGTTCAAATAATTTTACACTAGAGTTGAACTATCTTTATAAGCTAGTTGAAATAATTTTACACTAGAGTTGAGCTAGCTTTGTTAGCTAGTTCAAATAATTTTACACTAGAGTTGAACTAGCTCTATAGCCTACTACAAATAATTTTACACTAGAGATGACCTAGCTCTATAAGCTAGTTAAAATAATTTTACACTAGAGATGAACTAGCTCTATAGCCTAGTACAATGAATTTTACACTAGAGTACAACTAGCTCAATAGCCTAGTACAAATAATTTTACTCTAGTGTTGAACTAGCTCTATAGCCTAGTATAAGTAATTTTACACTAGAGTTGAACTAGCTTCAATAGAGTTGAACTAGCTCTATAGCCTAGTACAAATAATTTTACACTAGAGTTGAACTAGCAATATAAGATAGTTCAAATAATTCTACACTCGAGTTGAACTAGCTCTCTAAGCTAGTTGAAATAATTTTACACTAGAGTTGCACTAGCTCTATAGCCTAGTACAAATAATTTTACACTAGAGTTGATCTAGCTCTATAAGCTAGTTCAAATAATTTTACACTACAGTTGAACTAGCTCTATAAGCTAGTTCAAATAATTTTACACAAGAGTTGAACTAGCTCTATACCCTAGTACAAATAATTTTACACTAGACTTGAACTAGCTCTATAAGCTAGTTAAAATAATTTTACACTAGAGTTGAGCTAGCTCTATAAGCTAGGTCAAATAATTTTACACTAGAGTTGAACTAGCTCTATAGCCTAGTACAAATAATTTTACACTAGAGTTAAACTAGCTCTATAAGCTAGTTCAAATAATTTTACACTAGAGTTGTATTAGCTCTATAAGCTAGTTCAAATAATTTTACACTAGAGTTAAACTAGCTATATAGCCTAGTACAAATAATTTTTATACTAGAGTTTAACTAGTTCTATAAGCTAGTTCAAATAATTTCACACTGGAGCTGAACTAGCTCCACAGCCTAGTACAAATAATTTTACACTAGATTAGAACTAGCTCTATAAGCTAGTTCAAATAATTTGACGATAGAGTTGAACTAGCTCTATAGCCTAGTACAAATAATTTTACACTAGAGTTGCACAAGATCTATAGCCAAGTACAAATAATTTTACACTAGAGTTGAACTAGCTCTATAGCCTAATACAAATAATTTTACACTAGAGTTGAGCTAGCTCTATAAGCTAGTTCAAATAATTTTACATTAGAGTTGAACTAGCTCTATAGCCTAGTAGAAATAATTTTATACTAGAGTTGAACTAGCTATATAAGCTAATTCAAATAATTTTACACTAGAGTTGAACTATCTCTATAGCCTAGTACAAATAATTTTACACTACAATTGAACTAGCTCTTTAAGCTAGTTGAAATAATTTTACACTAGAGTTGAGCTAACTCTATAAGCTAGTTCAAATAATTTTACACTAGAGTTGAACTATCTCTATAAGCTAGTTGAAATAATTTTACACTAGAGTTGAGCTAGCTCTGTAAGCTAGTTCAAATAATTTTACAGTACAGTTGAACTAGCTCTATAAGCTAGTTCAAATAATTTTACACCGGAGTTGAACTGGCTCTATTAGCTAGTTAAAATAATTTTATACTAGAGTTGAACTAGCTCTATAGCCTAGTACAAATAATTTTACACTAGAGTTGAACTAGCAATATAAGATAGTTGAAATAATTTTACACTAGAGTTGCAATAGCTCTATAGCCTAGCACAAATAATTTTACACTAGAGTAGAGCTAGCTCTATAACCTAGTTCAAATAATTTTACACTACAGTTGAACTAGCTCTATTATCTAGTTCAAATAATTTTACACCGGAGTTGAACTAGCTCTATAGCCTAGTACGAATAATTCTACACTAGAGTTGAACTAGCTCTATAAGCTTGTTAAAATAATTTTACACTAGAGTTCAGCTAGCTCTATAAGCTAGTTCAAATAATTTTACACTAGAGTTGAACTAGCTCAATAGCCTAGTACAAACAATTTTACACTAGAGTTAAACTAGCTCTATAAGCTAGTTCAAATAATTTTACACTAGAGTTTTACTAGCTATATAAGCTAGTTGAAATGATTTTACACTAGAGTTGAACAAGCTATATAACCAAGTACAAATAATTTTACACTAGAGTTGAACTAGCTCTATAGCCTAATACAAATAATTTTACACTAGAGTTGAACTAGCTCTATAAGCTAGTTCAAATAATTTCACACTAGAGTTGAACTAGCTGTATAGCCTAGTACAAATAATTTTACACTAGAGTTGAACTAGCTCTATAGCCTAGTACAAATAATTTTACCTTGAGTTGAACTAGCTCTATAGCCTAGTACAAATAATTTTACACTAGAGTTGAACTAGCTATATAAGCTAGTTCAAATAATTTTACACTAGAGTTGAACTATCTCTATAGCCTAGTACAAATAATTTTACACTACAATTGAACTAGCTCTTTAAGCTAGTTGAAATAATTTTACACTAGAGTTGAGCTAGCTCTATAAGCTAGGTTAAATAATTTTACACTAGAGTTGAACTAGCTCTATAAGCTACTTAAAATAATTTTACACTAGAGTTGAACTAGCTCTATAAGCTAGCTAAAATAATTTAACACTAGAGTTGAACTAGCTCTATAGCCTAGTACAATGAATTTTACAATAGAGTAGAACTAGCTCAATAGCCTAGTACAAATAATTTTACTCTAGTGTTGCACTAGCTCTATAGCCTAGTATAAATAATTTTACACTAGAGTTGAACTAGCTCAATAGCCTAGTACAAATAATTTTACTCTAGTGTTGAACTAGCTCTATAGCCTAGTATAAATAATTTTACACTAGTGTTGAACTAGCTCTATAGCCTAGTATAAATAATTTTACACTAGAGTTGAACTAGCTCCATAAGCTAGTTCAAATAATTTTACACTAGAGTTGAACTAGCTCTATAGCCTAGTACAAATAATTTTACACTAGAGTAGAACTAGCTCAATAGCCTAGTACAAATAATTTTACACTAGATTTGAACTAGCTCTATAAGCTAGTTCAAATAATTTGACGATAGAGTTGAACTAGCTCTATAGCCTAGTACAAATAATTTTACACTAGAGTAGCACAAGCTCTATAGCCAAGTACAAATAATTTTACACTAGAGTTGAACTAGCTCTATAGCCTAATACAAATAATTTTACACTAGAGTTGAGCTAGCTCTATAAGCTAGTTCAAATAATTTTACATTAGAGTTGAACTAGCTCTATAGCCTAGTACAAATAATTTTATACTAGAGTTGAACTAGCTATATAAGCTAATTCAAATAATTTTTCACTAGAGTTGAACTATCTCTATAGCCTAGTACAAATAATTTTACACTACAATTGAACTAGCTCTTTAAGCTAGTTGAAATAATTTTACACTAGAGTTGAGTTAACTCTATAAGCTAGTTCAAATAATTTTACACTAGAGTTGAACTATCTCTATAAGCTAGTTGAAATAATTTTACACTAGAGTTGAGCTAGCTTTGTTAGCTAGTTCAAATAATTTTACACTAGAGTTGAACTAGCTCTATAGCCTACTACAAATAATTTTACACTAGAGATGACCTAGCTCTATAAGCTAGTTAAAATAATTTTACACTAGAGATGAACTAGCTCTATAGCCTAGTACAATGAATTTTACACTAGAGTACAACTAGCTCAATAGCCTAGTACAAATAATTTTACTCTAGTGTTGAACTAGCTCTATAGCCTAGTATAAGTAATTTTACACTAGAGTTGAACTAGCTCCAATAGAGTTGAACTAGCTCTATAGCCTAGTACAAATAATTTTACACTAGAGTTGAACTAGCAATATAAGATAGTTCAAATAATTCTACACTCGAGTTGAACTAGCTCTATAAGCTAGTTGAAATAATTTTACACTAGAGTTGCACTAGCTCTATAGCCTAGTACAAATAATTTTACACTAGAGTTGATCTAGCTCTATAAGCTAGTTCAAATAATTTTACACTACAGTTGAACTAGCTCTATAAGCTAGTTCAAATAATTTTACACAAGAGTTGAACTAGCTCTATACCCTAGTACAAATAATTTTACACTAGACTTGAACTAGCTCTATAAGCTAGTTAAAATAATTTTACACTAGAGTTGAGCTAGCTCTATAAGCTAGGTCAAATAATTTTACACTAGAGTTGAACTAGCTCTATAGCCTAGTACAAATAATTTTACACTAGAGTTAAACTAGCTCTATAAGCTAGTTCAAATAATTTTACACTAGAGTTGTATTAGCTCTATAAGCTAGTTCAAATAATTTTACACTAGAGTTAAACTAGCTATATAGCCTAGTACAAATAATTTTTATACTAGAGTTTAACTAGTTCTATAAGCTAGTTCAAATAATTTCACACTGGAGCTGAACTAGCTCCACAGCCTAGTACAAATAATTTTACACTAGAGATGAACTAGCTCTATAGGCTAGTTCAAATAATTTCATACTAGAGTTGAACTAGCTCTATAGCCTAGTACAAATAATTTTACACTAGATTTGAACTAGCTCTATAAGCTAGTTCAAATAATTTGACGATAGAGTTGAACTAGCTCTATAGCCTAGTACAAATAATTTTACACTAGAGTTGCACAAGATCTATAGCCAAGTACAAATAATTTTACACTAGAGTTGAACTAGCTCTATAGCCTAATACAAATAATTTTACACTAGAGTTGAGCTAGCTCTATAAGCTAGTTCAAATAATTTTACATTAGAGTTGAACTAGCTCTATAGCCTAGTAGAAATAATTTTATACTAGAGTTGAACTAGCTATATAAGCTAATTCAAATAATTTTACACTAGAGTTGAACTATCTCTATAGCCTAGTACAAATAATTTTACACTACAATTGAACTAGCTCTTTAAGCTAGTTGAAATAATTTTACACTAGAGTTGAGCTAACTCTATAAGCTAGTTCAAATAATTTTACACTAGAGTTGAACTATCTCTATAAGCTAGTTGAAATAATTTTACACTAGAGTTGAGCTAGCTCTGTAAGCTAGTTCAAATAATTTTACACTAGAGTTGAACTAGCTCTATAGCCTAGTACAAATAATTTTACACTAGAGATGAACTAGCTCTATAAGCTAGTTAAAATAATTTTACACTAGAGTTGAACTAGCTCTATAGCCTAGTACAATGAATTTTACACTAGAGTACAACTAGCTCAATAGCCTAGTACAAATAATTTTACTCTAGTGTTGAACTAGCTCTATAGCCTAGTATAAGTAATTTTACACTAGACTTGAACTAGCTCCACTAGAGTTGAACTAGCTCTATAGCCTAGTACAAATAATTTTACACTAGAGTTGAACTAGCAATATAAGATAGTTCAAATAATTCTACACTCGAGTTGAACTAGCTCTATAAGCTAGTTGAAATAATTTTACACTAGAGTTGCACTAGCTCTATAGCCTAGTACAAATAATTTTACACTAGAGTTGATCTAGCTCTATAAGCTAGTTCAAATAATTTTACACTACAGTTGAACTAGCTCTATAAGCTAGTTCTATAAGCTAGTTCAAATAATTTTACACCAGAGTTGAACTAGCTCTATACCCTAGTACAAATAATTTTACACTAGACTTGAACTAGCTCTATAAGCTAGTTAAAATAATTTTACACTAGATTTGAGCTAGCTCTATAAGCTAGTTCAAATAATTTTACACTAGAGATGTATTAGCTCTATAAGCTAGTTGAAATAATTTTACACTAGAGTTAAACTAGCTATATAGCCTAGTACAAATAATTTTATACTAGAGTTTAACTAGTTCTGTAAGCTAGTTCAAATAATTTCACACTGGAGCTGAACTAGCTCTACAGCCTATTACAAATAATTTTACACTATAGATGAACTAGCTCTATAGGCTAGTTCAAATAATTTCATACTAGAGTTGAACTAGCTCTATAGCCTAGTACAAATAATTTTACACTAGAGTTGAACTAGCTATATAAGCTAGTTCAAATAATTTTACACTAGAGTTGAACTAGCTCTATAGCCTAGTACAAATAATTTTACACTACAATTGAACTAGCTCTTTAAGCTAGTTGAAATAATTTTACACTAGAGTTGAGCTAGCTCTATTAGCTAGTTCAAATAATTTTACACTAGAGTTGAACTATCTCTATAAGCTAGTTGAAATAATTTTACACTAGAGTTGAGCTAGCTCTATAAGCTAGTTCAAATAATTTTACACTAGAGTTGAACTAGCTCTATAGCCTAGTACAAATCATTTTACACTAGAGTTGAACTAGCTCTATAAGCTAGTTAAAATAATTTTAAACTAGAGTTGAACTAGCTCTATAGCCTAGTACAAAGAAATTTACACTAGAGTAGAAGTAGCTCAATAGCCTAGTACAAATAATTTTACACTAGTGTTGAACTTGCTCTATAGCCCGGTATAAATAATTTTACACTAGAGTTGAACTAGCTCCATAAGCTCGTTCAAATAGTTTTACACTAGTGTTGAACTCGCTCTATAGCCTAGTATAAATAATTTTACACTAGAGTTGAACTAGCTCCATAAGCTAGTTCAAATAATTTTACACTAGAGTTGAACTAGCTCTATAGCCTAGTACAAATAATTTTACACTAGAGTTGATCTAGCTCTATAAGCTACATCAAATAATTTCACACCAGAGTTGAACTAGCTCTATAGCCTAGTACAAATAATTTTACAATAGAGTTGAACTAGCTCTATTAGCTAGTTAAAATAATTTTACACTAGAGTTGAGCTAGCTCTATAAGCTAGTTCAAATAATTTTACAATAGAGTTGACCTAGCTCTATAGCCTAATACAAATGATTTTACACTAGAGTTGAACTAGTTCTATAGCTTATTACAAATGATTTTACACTAGAGTTGAACTAGCTCTATAGCCTAGTACAAATAATTTTACACTAGAGTTGAACTAGCTCTATAAGCTAGTTCAAATAATTTTACACTAGAGTTGAACTAGCTCTATATGCTAGTTCAAATAATTTTACACTAGAGTTGAACTAGCTCTATATCGTAGTACAAATAATTGTACACTAGAGTTGAACTAGCTCTATAAGTTAGTTTAAAAAATTTTACACTACAGTTGAACTAGCTCTATAGCCTAGTATAAAGAATTTTACACTAGAGTTGAACTAGCTCTATAGCCTAGTACAAATAATTTTACACTAGTGTTGAACTAGCTCTATAGCCTAGTATAAATAATTTTACACTAGAATCGAACTAGCTCCATAAGCTATTTCAAATAATTTTACATTAGTGTTGAACTAGCTCTATAGCCTAGTATAAATAATTTGACACTAGAGTTGAACTAGCTCCATAAGCTAGTTCAAATAATTTTACACTAGGGTTGAACTAGCTCTATAGCCTAGTATAAATAATTTTATACTAGAGTTGAACTAGCTCCATAAGCTAGTTCAAATAATTTTACACTAGAGTTGAACTAGCTCTATAGCCTAGTACAATGAATTTTACACTAGATTTGAACTAGCTCTATAAGCTAGTTCAAATAATTTGACGATAGAGTTGAACTAGCTCTATCGCCTAGTACAAATAATTTTACACTAGAGTTGAACTAGCTCTATAGCCTAATACAAATAATTTTACACTAGAGTTGAGCTAGCTCTATAAGCTAGTTCAAATAATTTTACATTAGAGTTGAACTAGCTCTATAGCCTAGTAGAAATAATTTTATACTAGAGTTGAACTAGCTATATAAGCTAATTCAAATAATTTTACACTAGAGTTGAACTATCTCTATAGCCTAGTACAAATAATTTTACACTACAATTGAACTAGCTCTTTAAGCTAGTTGAAATAATTTTACACTAGAGTTGAGCTAACTCTATAAGCTAGTTCAAATAATTTTACACTAGAGTTGAACTATCTCTATAAGCTAGTTGAAATAATTTTACACTAGAGTTGAGCTAGCTCTGTAAGCTAGTTCAAATAATTTTACACTAGAGTTGAACTAGCTCTATAGCCTAGTACAAATAATTTTACACTAGAGATGAACTAGCTCTATAAGCTAGTTAAAATAATTTTACACTAGAGTTGAACTAGCTCTATAGCCTAGTACAATGAATTTTACACTAGAGTACAACTAGCTCAATAGCCTAGTACAAATAATTTTACTCTAGTGTTGAACTAGCTCTATAGCCTAGTATAAGTAATTTTACACTAGACTTGAACTAGCTCCACTAGAGTTGAACTAGCTCTATAGCCTAGTACAAATAATTTTACACTAGAGTTGAACTAGCAATATAAGATAGTTCAAATAATTCTACACTCGAGTTGAACTAGCTCTATAAGCTAGTTGAAATAATTTTACACTAGAGTTGCACTAGCTCTATAGCCTAGTACAAATAATTTTACACTAGAGTTGATCTAGCTCTATAAGCTAGTTCAAATAATTTTACACTACAGTTGAACTAGCTCTATAAGCTAGTTCTATAAGCTAGTTCAAATAATTTTACACCAGAGTTGAACTAGCTCTATACCCTAGTACAAATAATTTTACACTAGACTTGAACTAGCTCTATAAGCTAGTTAAAATAATTTTACACTAGATTTGAGCTAGCTCTATAAGCTAGTTCAAATAATTTTACACTAGAGATGTATTAGCTCTATAAGCTAGTTGAAATAATTTTACACTAGAGTTAAACTAGCTATATAGCCTAGTACAAATAATTTTATACTAGAGTTTAACTAGTTCTGTAAGCTAGTTCAAATAATTTCACACTGGAGCTGAACTAGCTCTACAGCCTATTACAAATAATTTTACACTATAGATGAACTAGCTCTATAGGCTAGTTCAAATAATTTCATACTAGAGTTGAACTAGCTCTATAGCCTAGTACAAATAATTTTACACTAGAGTTGAACTAGCTATATAAGCTAGTTCAAATAATTTTACACTAGAGTTGAACTAGCTCTATAGCCTAGTACAAATAATTTTACACTACAATTGAACTAGCTCTTTAAGCTAGTTGAAATAATTTTACACTAGAGTTGAGCTAGCTCTATTAGCTAGTTCAAATAATTTTACACTAGAGTTGAACTATCTCTATAAGCTAGTTGAAATAATTTTACACTAGAGTTGAGCTAGCTCTATAAGCTAGTTCAAATAATTTTACACTAGAGTTGAACTAGCTCTATAGCCTAGTACAAATCATTTTACACTAGAGTTGAACTAGCTCTATAAGCTAGTTAAAATAATTTTAAACTAGAGTTGAACTAGCTCTATAGCCTAGTACAAAGAAATTTACACTAGAGTAGAAGTAGCTCAATAGCCTAGTACAAATAATTTTACACTAGTGTTGAACTTGCTCTATAGCCCGGTATAAATAATTTTACACTAGAGTTGAACTAGCTCCATAAGCTCGTTCAAATAGTTTTACACTAGTGTTGAACTCGCTCTATAGCCTAGTATAAATAATTTTACACTAGAGTTGAACTAGCTCCATAAGCTAGTTCAAATAATTTTACACTAGAGTTGAACTAGCTCTATAGCCTAGTACAAATAATTTTACACTAGAGTTGATCTAGCTCTATAAGCTACATCAAATAATTTCACACCAGAGTTGAACTAGCTCTATAGCCTAGTACAAATAATTTTACAATAGAGTTGAACTAGCTCTATTAGCTAGTTAAAATAATTTTACACTAGAGTTGAGCTAGCTCTATAAGCTAGTTCAAATAATTTTACAATAGAGTTGACCTAGCTCTATAGCCTAATACAAATGATTTTACACTAGAGTTGAACTAGTTCTATAGCTTATTACAAATGATTTTACACTAGAGTTGAACTAGCTCTATAGCCTAGTACAAATAATTTTACACTAGAGTTGAACTAGCTCTATAAGCTAGTTCAAATAATTTTACACTAGAGTTGAACTAGCTCTATATGCTAGTTCAAATAATTTTACACTAGAGTTGAACTAGCTCTATATCGTAGTACAAATAATTGTACACTAGAGTTGAACTAGCTCTATAAGTTAGTTTAAAAAATTTTACACTACAGTTGAACTAGCTCTATAGCCTAGTATAAAGAATTTTACACTAGAGTTGAACTAGCTCTATAGCCTAGTACAAATAATTTTACACTAGTGTTGAACTAGCTCTATAGCCTAGTATAAATAATTTTACACTAGAATCGAACTAGCTCCATAAGCTATTTCAAATAATTTTACATTAGTGTTGAACTAGCTCTATAGCCTAGTATAAATAATTTGACACTAGAGTTGAACTAGCTCCATAAGCTAGTTCAAATAATTTTACACTAGGGTTGAACTAGCTCTATAGCCTAGTATAAATAATTTTATACTAGAGTTGAACTAGCTCCATAAGCTAGTTCAAATAATTTTACACTAGAGTTGAACTAGCTCTATAGCCTAGTACAATGAATTTTACACTAGATTTGAACTAGCTCTATAAGCTAGTTCAAATAATTTGACGATAGAGTTGAACTAGCTCTATCGCCTAGTACAAATAATTTTACACTAGAGTTGAACTAGCTCTATAGCCTAATACAAATAATTTTACACTAGAGTTGAGCTAGCTCTATAAGCTAGTTCAAATAATTTTACATTAGAGTTGAACTAGCTCTATAGCCTAGTAGAAATAATTTTATACTAGAGTTGAACTAGCTATATAAGCTAATTCAAATAATTTTACACTAGAGTTGAACTATCTCTATAGCCTAGTACAAATAATTTTACACTACAATTGAACTAGCTCTTTAAGCTAGTTGAAATAATTTTACACTAGAGTTGAGCTAACTCTATAAGCTAGTTCAAATAATTTTACACTAGAGTTGAACTATCTCTATAAGCTAGTTGAAATAATTTTACACTAGAGTTGAGCTAGCTCTGTAAGCTAGTTCAAATAATTTTACACTAGAGTTGAACTAGCTCTATAGCCTAGTACAAATAATTTTACACTAGAGATGAACTAGCTCTATAAGCTAGTTAAAATAATTTTACACTAGAGTTGAACTAGCTCTATAGCCTAGTACAATGAATTTTACACTAGAGTACAACTAGCTCAATAGCCTAGTACAAATAATTTTACTCTAGTGTTGAACTAGCTCTATAGCCTAGTATAAGTAATTTTACACTAGACTTGAACTAGCTCCACTAGAGTTGAACTAGCTCTATAGCCTAGTACAAATAATTTTACACTAGAGTTGAACTAGCAATATAAGATAGTTCAAATAATTCTACACTCGAGTTGAACTAGCTCTATAAGCTAGTTGAAATAATTTTACACTAGAGTTGCACTAGCTCTATAGCCTAGTACAAATAATTTTACACTAGAGTTGATCTAGCTCTATAAGCTAGTTCAAATAATTTTACACTACAGTTGAACTAGCTCTATAAGCTAGTTCTATAAGCTAGTTCAAATAATTTTACACCAGAGTTGAACTAGCTCTATACCCTAGTACAAATAATTTTACACTAGACTTGAACTAGCTCTATAAGCTAGTTAAAATAATTTTACACTAGATTTGAGCTAGCTCTATAAGCTAGTTCAAATAATTTTACACTAGAGATGTATTAGCTCTATAAGCTAGTTGAAATAATTTTACATTAGAGTTAAACTAGCTATATAGCCTAGTACAAATAATTTTATACTAGAGTTTAACTAGTTCTGTAAGCTAGTTCAAATAATTTCACACTGGAGCTGAACTAGCTCTACAGCCTATTACAAATAATTTTACACTATAGATGAACTAGCTCTATAGGCTAGTTCAAATAATTTCATACTAGAGTTGAACTAGCTCTATAGCCTAGTACAAATAATTTTACACTAGAGTTGAACTAGCTATATAAGCTAGTTCAAATAATTTTACACTAGAGTTGAACTAGCTCTATAGCCTAGTACAAATAATTTTACACTACAATTGAACTAGCTCTTTAAGCTAGTTGAAATAATTTTACACTAGAGTTGAGCTAGCTCTATTAGCTAGTTCAAATAATTTTACACTAGAGTTGAACTATCTCTATAAGCTAGTTGAAATAATTTTACACTAGAGTTGAGCTAGCTCTATAAGCTAGTTCAAATAATTTTACACTAGAGTTGAACTAGCTCTATAGCCTAGTACAAATCATTTTACACTAGAGTTGAACTAGCTCTATAAGCTAGTTAAAATAATTTTAAACTAGAGTTGAACTAGCTCTATAGCCTAGTACAAAGAAATTTACACTAGAGTAGAAGTAGCTCAATAGCCTAGTACAAATAATTTTACACTAGTGTTGAACTTGCTCTATAGCCCGGTATAAATAATTTTACACTAGAGTTGAACTAGCTCCATAAGCTCGTTCAAATAGTTTTACACTAGTGTTGAACTCGCTCTATAGCCTAGTATAAATAATTTTACACTAGAGTTGAACTAGCTCCATAAGCTAGTTCAAATAATTTTACACTAGAGTTGAACTAGCTCTATAGCCTAGTACAAATAATTTTACACTAGAGTTGATCTAGCTCTATAAGCTACATCAAATAATTTCACACCAGAGTTGAACTAGCTCTATAGCCTAGTACAAATAATTTTACAATAGAGTTGAACTAGCTCTATTAGCTAGTTAAAATAATTTTACACTAGAGTTGAGCTAGCTCTATAAGCTAGTTCAAATAATTTTACAATAGAGTTGACCTAGCTCTATAGCCTAATACAAATGATTTTACACTAGAGTTGAACTAGTTCTATAGCTTATTACAAATGATTTTACACTAGAGTTGAACTAGCTCTATAGCCTAGTACAAATAATTTTACACTAGAGTTGAACTAGCTCTATAAGCTAGTTCAAATAATTTTACACTAGAGTTGAACTAGCTCTATATGCTAGTTCAAATAATTTTACACTAGAGTTGAACTAGCTCTATATCGTAGTACAAATAATTGTACACTAGAGTTGAACTAGCTCTATAAGTTAGTTTAAAAAATTTTACACTACAGTTGAACTAGCTCTATAGCCTAGTATAAAGAATTTTACACTAGAGTTGAACTAGCTCTATAGCCTAGTACAAATAATTTTACACTAGTGTTGAACTAGCTCTATAGCCTAGTATAAATAATTTTACACTAGAATCGAACTAGCTCCATAAGCTATTTCAAATAATTTTACATTAGTGTTGAACTAGCTCTATAGCCTAGTATAAATAATTTGACACTAGAGTTGAACTAGCTCCATAAGCTAGTTCAAATAATTTTACACTAGGGTTGAACTAGCTCTATAGCCTAGTATAAATAATTTTATACTAGAGTTGAACTAGCTCCATAAGCTAGTTCAAATAATTTTACACTAGAGTTGAACTAGCTCTATAGCCTAGTACAATGAATTTTACACTAGATTTGAACTAGCTCTATAAGCTAGTTCAAATAATTTGACGATAGAGTTGAACTAGCTCTATCGCCTAGTACAAATAATTTTACACTAGAGTTGAACTAGCTCTATAGCCTAATACAAATAATTTTACACTAGAGTTGAGCTAGCTCTATAATCTAGTTCAAATAGTTTTACATTAGAGTTGAACTAGCTCTATAGCCTAGTACAAATAATTTTATACTAGAGTTGAACTAGCTATATAAGCTAATTCAAATAATTTTGCACTGGAGTTGAACTATCTTTATAGCCTAGTACAAATAATTTTACACTACAATTGAACTAGCTCTTTAAGCTAGTTGAAATAATTTTACACTAGAGTTGAGCTAGCTCTATAAGCTAGTTCAAATAATTTTACACTAGAGTTCAACTATCTCTATAAGCTAGTTGAAATAATTTTACACTAGAGTTGAGCTAGCTCTGTAAGCTAGTTCAAATAATTTTACACTAGAGTTGAACTAGCTCTATAGCCTAGTACAAATAATTTTACACTAGAGATGAACTAGCTCTATAAGCTAGTTAAAATAATTTTACACTAGAGTTGAACTAGCTCTATAGCCTAGTACAATGAATTTTACACTAGAGTACAACTAGCTCAATAGCCTAGTACAAATAATTTTACTCTAGTGTTGAACTTGCTCTATAGCCCGGTATAAATAATTTTACACTAGAGTTGAACTAGCTCCATAAGCTCGTTCAAATAGTTTTACACTAGTGTTGAACTCGCTCTATAGCCTAGTATAAATAATTTTACACTAGAGTTGAACTAGCTCCATAAGCTAGTTCAAATAATTTTACACTAGAGTTGAACTAGCTCTATAGCCTAGTACAAATAATTTTACACTAGAGTTGATCTAGCTCTATAAGCTACATCAAATAATTTCACACCAGAGTTGAACTAGCTCTATAGCCTAGTACAAATAATTTTACAATAGAGTTGAACTAGCTCTATTAGCTAGTTAAAATAATTTTACACTAGAGTTGAGCTAGCTCTATAAGCTAGTTCAAATAATTTTACAATAGAGTTGACCTAGCTCTATAGCATAATACAAATGATTTTACACTAGAGTTGAACTAGTTCTATAGCTTATTACAAATGATTTTACACTAGAGTTGAACTAGCTCTATAGCCTAGTACAAATAATTTTACACTAGAGTTGAACTAGCTCTATAAGCTAGTTCAAATAATTTTACACTAGAGTTGAACTAGCTCTATATGCTAGTTCAAATAATTTTACACTAGAGTTGAACTAGCTCTATATCGTAGTACAAATAATTGTACACTAGAGTTGAACTAGCTCTATAAGTTAGTTTAAAAAATTTTACACTACAGTTGAACTAGCTCTATAGCCTAGTATAAAGAATTTTACACTAGAGTTGAACTAGCTCTATAGCCTAGTACAAATAATTTTACACTAGTGTTGAACTAGCTCTATAGCCTAGTATAAATAATTTTCCACTAGAATCGAACTAGCTCCATAAGCTATTTCAAATAATTTTACATTAGTGTTGAACTAGCTCTATAGCCTAATATAAATAATTTGACACTAGAGTTGAACTAGCTCCATAAGCT
This sequence comes from Triticum urartu, assembly GCF_056163025.1. Lineage (NCBI taxonomy): Eukaryota > Viridiplantae > Streptophyta > Magnoliopsida > Poales > Poaceae > Triticum > Triticum urartu. The sequence goes on from NC_141879.1 coordinate 93,702,996, forward strand.
AGTTCAAATAATTTTACACTAGGGTTGAACTAGCTCTATAGCCTAGTATAAATAATTTTATACTAGAGTTGAACTAGCTCCATAAGCTAGTTCAAATAATTTTACACTAGAGTTGAACTAGCTCTATAGCGTAGTACAATGAATTTTACACTAGATTTGAACTAGCTCTATAAGCTAGTTCAAATAATTTGACGATAGAGTTGAACTAGCTCTATCGCCTAGTACAAATAATTTTACACTAGAGTTGAACTAGCTCTATAGCCTAATACAAATAATTTTACACTAGAGTTGAGCTAGCTCTATAATCTAGTTCAAATAGTTTTACATTAGAGTTGAACTAGCTCTATAGCCTAGTACAAATAATTTTATACTAGAGTTGAACTAGCTATATAAGCTAATTCAAATAATTTTGCACTGGAGTTGAACTATCTTTATAGCCTAGTACAAATAATTTTACACTACAATTGAACTAGCTCTTTAAGCTAGTTGAAATAATTTTACACTAGAGTTGAGCTAGCTCTATAAGCTAGTTCAAATAATTTTACACTAGAGTTGAACTATCTCTATAAGCTAGTTGAAATAATTTTACACTAGAGTTGAGCTAGCTCTGTAAGCTAGTTCAAATAATTTTACACTAGAGTTGAACTAGCTCTATAGCCTAGTACAAATAATTTTACACTAGAGATGAACTAGCTCTATAAGCTAGTTAAAATAATTTTACACTAGAGTTGAACTAGCTCTATAGCCTAGTACAATGAATTTTACACTAGAGTACAACTAGCTCAATAGCTTAGTACAAATAATTTTACTGTAGTGTTGAACTAGCTCTATAGCCTAGTATAAGTAATTTTACACTAGACTTGAACTAGCTCCACTAGAGTTGAACTAGCTCTATAGCCTAGTACAAATAATTTTACACTAGAGTTGAACTAGCAATATAAGATAGTTCAAATAATTCTACACTCGAGTTGAACTAGCTCTATAAGCTAGTTGAAATAATTTTACACTAGAGTTGCACTAGCTCTATAGCATAGTACAAATAATTTTACACTAGAGTTGATCTAGCTCTATAAGCTAGTTCAAATAATTTTACACTACAGTTGAACTAGCTCTATAAGCTAGTTCAAATAATTTTACACCAGAGTTGAACTAGCTCTATGCCCTAGTACAAATAATTTTACACTAGACTTGAACTAGCTCTATAAGCTAGTTAAAATAATTTTACACTAGAGTTGAGCTAGCTCTATAAGCTAGGTCAAATAATTTTACACTAGAGTTGAACTAGCTCTATAGCCTAGTACAAATAATTTTACACTAGAGTTAAACTAGCTATATAAGCTAGTTCAAATAATTTTACACTAGAGTTGTATTAGCTCTATAAGCTAGTTGAAATAATTTTACACTAGAGTTAAACTAGCTATATAGCCTAGTACAAATAATTTTATACTAGAGTTTACCTAGTTCTATAAGCTAGTTCAAATAATTTTACACTAGAGATGAACTAGCTCTATAGGCTAGTTCAAATAATTTCATACTAGAGTTCAACTAGCTCTATAGCCTAGTGCAAATAATTTTACACTAGAGTTGAACTAGCTATATAAGCTAGTTCAAATAATTTTACACTAGAGTTGAACTAGCTCTATAGCCTAGTACAAATAATTTTACACTACAATTGAACTAGCTCTTTAAGCTAGTTGAAATAATTTTACACTAGAGTTGAGCTAGCTCTATTAGCTAGTTCAAATAATTTTACACTAGAGTTGAACTATCTCTATAAGCTAGTTGAAATAATTTTACACTAGAGTTGAGCTAGCTCTATAAGCTAGTTCAAATAATTTTACACTAGAGTTGAACTAGCTCTATAGCCTAGTACAAATCATTTTACACTAGAGTTGAACTAGCTCTATAAGCTAGTTAAAATAATTTTAAACTAGAGTTGAACTAGCTCTATAGCCTAGTACAAAGAAATTTACACTAGAGTAGAATTAGCTCAATAGCCTAGTACAAATAATTTTACACTAGTGTTGAACTTGCTCTATAGCCTGGTATAAATAATTTTACACTAGAGTTGAACTAGCTCCATAAGCTCGTTCAAATAGTTTTACACTAGTGTTGAACTAGCTCTATAGCCTAGTATAAATAATTTTACACTAGAGTTGAACCAGCTCCATAAGCTAGTTCAAATAATTTTACACTAGAGTTGAACTAGCTCTATAGCCTACTACAAATAATTTTACACTAGAGTTGATCTAGCTCTATAAGCTACATCAAATAATTTCACACCAGAGTTGAACTAGCTCTATAGCCTAGTACAAATAATTTTACAATAGAGTTGAACTAGCTCTCTAAGCTAGTTAAAATAATTTTACACTAGAGTTGAGCTAGCTCTATAAGCTAGTTCAAATAATTTTACAATAGAGTTGACCTAGCTCTATAGCCTAATACAAATGATTTTACACTAGAGTTGAACTAGTTCTATAGCGTATTACAAATGATTTTACACTAGAGTTGAACTAGCTCTATAGCCTACTACAAATAATTTTACACTAGAGTTGAACTAGCACTATAAGCTAGTTCAAATAATTTTACACTAGAGTTGAACTAGCTCTATAGCCTAGTACAAATAATTTTACACTAGAGTTGAACTAGCTCTATAGCCTACTACAAATAATTTTACACTAGAGTTGAACTAGCACTATAAGCTAGTTCAAATAATTTCATACAAGAGTTGAACTAGCTCTATAGCCTAGTGCAAATAATTTTACACTAGAGTTGAACTAGCTATATAAGCTAGTTCAAATAATTTTACACTAGAGTTGACCTAGCTCTATAGCCTAGTACAAATAATTTTCCACTACAATTGAACTAGCTCTTTAAGCTAGTTGAAATAATTTTACACTAGAGTTGAGCTAGCTCTATTAGCTAGTTCAAATAATTTTACACTAGAGTTGAACTAGCTCTATAGCCTAGTACAAATAATTTTACACTAGAGTTGAACTAGCTCTATAGCCTACTACAAATAATTTTACACTAGAGTTGAACTAGCACTATAAGCTAGTTCAAATAATTTTACAATAGAGTTGAACTAGCTCTATAAGCTAGTTCAAATAATTTTACACTAGAGTTGAACTAGCTCTATAAGCTAGTTCAAATAATTTTACAATAGAGTTGAACTAGCTCTATATCATAGTACAAATAATTGTACACTAGAGTTAAACTAGCTCTATAAGTTAGTTTAAATAATTTTACACTACAGTTGAACTAGCTCTATAAGCTAGTTCAAATAATTTTACACCAGAGTTGAACTGGCTCTATAAGCTAGTTAAAATAATTTTATACTAGAGTTGAACTAGCTCTATAGCCTAGTATAAATAATTTTACACTAGAATCGAACTAGCTCCATAAGCTATTTCAAATAATTTTACATTAGTGTTGAACTAGCTCTATAGCCTAGTATAAATAATTTGACACTAGAGTTGAACTAGCTCCATAAGCTAGTTCAAATAATTTTACACTAGGGTTGAACTAGCTCTATAGCCTAGTACAAATACTTTTACACTAGAGTTGAACCAGCTCTATAAGCCAGTTCAAGTAATTTTACACTAGAGTTGAACTAGCTCTATAAGCTAGTTGAAATAATTTTACACTAGAGTTGAACTAGCTCTATGGCCTAGTACAAACAATTTTACACTAGAGTTGAAATAGCTCTATAAGCTAGTTCAAATAAATTTACACTAGAGTTGAACTAGCTCCATAGCCTAGTACAAATAATTTTACACTAGAGTTGAACCAGCTTTATAAGCTAGTTCAAATAATTTTACACTAGAGATGAACTAGCTCTATAGCCTAGTAGAAATAATTTTACACTAGAGTTGAACTAGCTCTATAAGCTAGTTAAAATAATTTTACAATAGACTTGACCTAGCTTTCTAACCTAATACAAATGATTTTACACTAGAGTTGAACTAGTTCTATAGCCTATTACAAATGATTTTACACTAGAGTTGAACTAGCTCTGTAAGCTAGTTTAAATAATTTTACACTAGAGTTGAACTAGCTCTGTAAGCTAGTTTAAATAATTTTACACTAGAGTTGAACTAGCTCTTTAGCCTAGTACAAATAATTTTACACTAGAGTTGAACTAGCAATATAAGTTAGTTAAAATAATTTTACACTAGAGTTGGGCTAGCTCTATAGCCTAGTACAAATAATTTTACAGTAGAGTTGGGCTAGCTCTATAGCCTAGTACAAATAATTTTACACTAGAGTTGAACTAGCAATATAAGATAGTTGAAATAATTTTACACTAGAGTTGCAATAGCTCTATAGCCTAGTACAAATAATTTTACACTAGAGTTGAGCTAGCTCTATAGCTAGTTCAAATAATTTTACACTACAGTTGAACTAGCTCTATAAGCTAGTTCAAATAATTTTACACCGGAGTTGAACTGGCTCTATAAGCTAGTTAAAATAATTTTATACGAGAGTTGAACTAGCTCTATAGCCTAGTACAAATAATTTTACACTAGAGTTGAACTAGCAATATAAGATAGTTGAAATAATTTTACACTAGAGTTGCAATAGCTCTATAGCCTAGCACAAAAAATTTTACACTAGAGTAGAGCTAGCTCTATAACCTAGTTCAAATAATTTTACACTACAGTTGAACTAGCTCTATTAGCTAGTTCAAATAATTTTACACCGGAGTTGAACTAGCTCTATAGCCTAGTACAAATAATTTTACACTAGAGTTGAACTAGCTCTATAACCTTGTTAAAATAATTTTACACTAGAGTTCAGCTAGCTCTATAAGCTAGTTCAAATAATTTTACACTAGAGTTGAACTAGCTCAATAGCCTAGTACAAATAATTTTACACTAGAGTTAAACTAGCTCTATAAGATAGTTCAAATAATTTTACACTAGAGTTTTACTAGCTATATAAGCTAGTTGAAATAATTTTACACTAGAGTTGAACAACCTATATAGCCAAGTACAAATAATTTTACACTAGAGTTGAACTAGCTCTATAGCCTAATACAAATAATTTTACACTAGAGTTGAACTAGCTCTATAAGCTAGTTCAAATAATTTTACACTAGAGTTGTATTAGCTCTATAAGCTAGTTGAAATAATTTTACACTAGAATTGAACTAGCTCTATAGCCTAATACAAATAATTTTACACTAGAGTTGAACTAGCTCTATAAGCTAGTTCAAGTAATTTTACATTAGAGTTGAACTAGCTCTATAGCCTAGTACAAATAATTTTACACTAGAGTTGGACTAGCTATATAAGCTAGTTCAAATAATTTTACACTAGAGTTGAACTAGCTCTATAGCCTAGTACAAATAATTTTACACTACAATTGAACTAGCTCTTTAAGCTAGTTGAAATAATTTTACACTAGAATTGAGCTAGCTCTATTAGCTAGTTCAAGTAATTTTACACTAGAGTTGAACTATCTCTATAAGCTAGTTGAAATAATTTTACACTAGAGTTGAGCTAGCTCTATAAGCTAGTTCAAATAATTTTACACTAGAGTTGAACTAGCTCTATAGCCTAGTACAAATCATTTTACACTAGAGTTGAACTAGCTCTATAAGCGAGTTAAAATAATTTTACACTAGAGTTGAACTAGCTCTATAGCCTAGTACAAAGAATTTTACACTAGAGTAGAACTAGCTCAATAGCCTAGTACAAATAATTTTACACTAGTGCTGAACTAGCTCTATAGCCTAGTACAAATACTTTTACACTAGAGTTGAACCAGCTCTATAAGCCAGTTCAAATAATTTTACACTAGAGTTGAACTAGCTCTATAAGCTAGTTGAAATAATTTTACACTGGAGTTGAACTAGCTCTATGGCCTAGTACAAACAATTTTACACTAGAGTTGAACTAGCTCTATAAGCTAGTTCAAATAAATTTACACTAGAGTTGAACTAGCTCCATAGCCTAGTACAAATAATTTTACACTAGAGTTGAACCAGCTTTATAAGCTAGTTCAAATAATTTTACACTAGAGATGAACTAGCTCTATAGCCTAGTAGAAATAATTTTACACTAGAGTTCAACTAGCTCTATAAGCTAGTTAAAATAATTTTACAATAGAGTTGACCTAGCTTTATAACCTAATACAAATGATTTTACACTAGAGTTGAACTAGTTCTATAGCCTATTACAAATGATTTTACACTAGAGTTGAACTAGCTCTGTAAGCTAGTTTAAATAATTTTACACTAGAGTTGAACTAGCTCTTTAGCCTAGTACAAATAATTTTACACTAGAGTTGAACTAGCAATATAAGATAGTTAAAATAATTTTACACTAGAGTTGGGCTAGCTCTATAGCCTAGTACAAATAATTTTACAGTAGAGTTGGGCTAGCTCTATAGCCTAGTACAAATAATTTTACACTAGAGTTGAACTAGCAATATAAGATAGTTGAAATAATTTTACACTAGAGTTGCAATAGCTCTATAGCCTAGTACAAATAATTTTACACTAGAGTTGAGCTAGCTCTATAGCTAGTTTAAATAATTTTACACTACAGTTGAACTAGCTCTATAAGCTAGTTCAAATAATTTTACACCGGAGTTGAACTGGCTCTATAAGCTAGTTAAAATAATTTTATACTAGAGTTGAACTAGCTCTATAGCCTAGTACAAATAATTTTACACTAGAGTTGAACTAGCAATCTAAGATAGTTGAAATAATTTTACACTAGAGTTGCAATAGCTCTATAGCCTAGCACAAAAAATTTTACACTAGAGTAGAGCTAGCTCTATAACCTAGTTCAAATAATTTTACACTACAGTTGAACTAGCTCTATTAGCTAGTTCAAATAATTTTACACCGGAGTTGAACTAGCTCTATAGCCTAGTACAAATAATTTTACACTAGAGTTGAACTAGCTCTATAACCTTGTTAAAATAATTTTACACTAGAGTTCAGCTAGCTCTATAAGCTAGTTCAAATAATTTAACACTAGAGTTGAACTAGCTCTATAAGCTACTTAAAATAATTTTACACTAGAGTTGAACTAGCTCTATAAGCTAGTTAAAATAATTTAACACTAGAGTTGAACTAGCTCTATAGCCTAGTACAATGAATTTTACAATAGAGTAGAACTAGCTCAATAGCCTAGTACAAATAATTTTACTCTAGTGTTGCACTAGCTCTATAGCCTAGTATAAATAATTTTACACTAGAGTTGAACTAGCTCAATAGCCTAGTACAAATAATTTTACTCTAGTGTTGAACTAGCTCTATAGCCTAGTATAAATAATTTTACACTAGTGTTGAACTAGCTCTATAGCCTAGTATAAATAATTTTACACTAGAGTTGAACTAGCTCCATAAGCTAGTTCAAATAATTTTACACTAGAGTTGAACTAGCTCTATAGCCTAGTACAAATAATTTTACACTAGAGTAGAACTAGCTCAATAGCCTAGTACAAATAATTTTACACTAGATTTGAACTAGCTCTATAAGCTAGTTCAAATAATTTGACGATAGAGTTGAACTAGCTCTATAGCCTAGTACAAATAATTTTACACTAGAGTAGCACAAGCTCTATAGCCAAGTACAAATAATTTTACACTAGAGTTGAACTAGCTCTATAGCCTAATACAAATAATTTTACACTAGAGTTGAGCTAGCTCTATAAGCTAGTTCAAATAATTTTACATTAGAGTTGAACTAGCTCTATAGCCTAGTACAAATAATTTTATACTAGAGTTGAACTAGCTATATAAGCTAATTCAAATAATTTTACACTAGAGTTGAACTATCTCTATAGCCTAGTACAAATAATTTTACACTACAATTGAACTAGCTCTTTAAGCTAGTTGAAATAATTTTACACTAGAGTTGAGTTAACTCTATAAGCTAGTTCAAATAATTTTACACTAGAGTTGAACTATCTCTATAAGCTAGTTGAAATAATTTTACACTAGAGTTGAGCTAGCTTTGTTGGCTAGTTCAAATAATTTTACACTAGAGTTGAACTAGCTCTATAGCCTACTACAAATAATTTTACACTAGAGATGACCTAGCTCTATAAGCTAGTTAAAATAATTTTACACTAGAGATGAACTAGCTCTATAGCCTAGTACAATGAATTTTACACTAGAGTACAACTAGCTCAATAGCCTAGTACAAATAATTTTACTCTAGTGTTGAACTAGCTCTATAGCCTAGTATAAGTAATTTTACACTAGAGTTGAACTAGCTCCAATAGAGTTGAACTAGCTCTATAGCCTAGTACAAATAATTTTACACTAGAGTTGAACTAGCAATATAAGATAGTTCAAATAATTCTACACTCGAGTTGAACTAGCTCTCTAAGCTAGTTGAAATAATTTTACACTAGAGTTGCACTAGCTCTATAGCCTAGTACAAATAATTTTACACTAGAGTTGATCTAGCTCTATAAGCTAGTTCAAATAATTTTACACTACAGTTGAACTAGCTCTATAAGCTAGTTCAAATAATTTTACACAAGAGTTGAACTAGCTCTATACCCTAGTACAAATAATTTTACACTAGACTTGAACTAGCTCTATAAGCTAGTTAAAATAATTTTACACTAGAGTTGAGCTAGCTCTATAAGCTAGGTCAAATAATTTTACACTAGAGTTGAACTAGCTCTATAGCCTAGTACAAATAATTTTACACTAGAGTTAAACTAGCTCTATAAGCTAGTTCAAATAATTTTACACTAGAGTTGTATTAGCTCTATAAGCTAGTTCAAATAATTTTACACTAGAGTTAAACTAGCTATATAGCCTAGTACAAATAATTTTTATACTAGAGTTTAACTAGTTCTATAAGCTAGTTCAAATAATTTCACACTGGAGCTGAACTAGCTCCACAGCCTAGTACAAATAATTTTACACTAGATTTGAACTAGCTCTATAAGCTAGTTCAAATAATTTGACGATAGAGTTGAACTAGCTCTATAGCCTAGTACAAATAATTTTACACTAGAGTTGCACAAGATCTATAGCCAAGTACAAATAATTTTACACTAGAGTTGAACTAGCTCTATAGCCTAATACAAATAATTTTACACTAGAGTTGAGCTAGCTCTATAAGCTAGTTCAAATAATTTTACATTAGAGTTGAACTAGCTCTATAGCCTAGTAGAAATAATTTTATACTAGAGTTGAACTAGCTATATAAGCTAATTCAAATAATTTTACACTAGAGTTGAACTATCTCTATAGCCTAGTACAAATAATTTTACACTACAATTGAACTAGCTCTTTAAGCTAGTTGAAATAATTTTACACTAGAGTTGAGCTAACTCTATAAGCTAGTTCAAATAATTTTACACTAGAGTTGAACTATCTCTATAAGCTAGTTGAAATAATTTTACACTAGAGTTGAGCTAGCTCTGTAAGCTAGTTCAAATAATTTTACAGTACAGTTGAACTAGCTCTATAAGCTAGTTCAAATAATTTTACACCGGAGTTGAACTGGCTCTATTAGCTAGTTAAAATAATTTTATACTAGAGTTGAACTAGCTCTATAGCCTAGTACAAATAATTTTACACTAGAGTTGAACTAGCAATATAAGATAGTTGAAATAATTTTACACTAGAGTTGCAATAGCTCTATAGCCTAGCACAAATAATTTTACACTAGAGTAGAGCTAGCTCTATAACCTAGTTCAAATAATTTTACACTACAGTTGAACTAGCTCTATTATCTAGTTCAAATAATTTTACACCGGAGTTGAACTAGCTCTATAGCCTAGTACGAATAATTTTACACTAGAGTTGAACTAGCTCTATAAGCTTGTTAAAATAATTTTACACTAGAGTTCAGCTAGCTCTATAAGCTAGTTCAAATAATTTTACACTAGAGTTGAACTAGCTCAATAGCCTAGTACAAACAATTTTACACTAGAGTTAAACTAGCTCTATAAGCTAGTTCAAATAATTTTACACTAGAGTTTTACTAGCTATATAAGCTAGTTGAAATGATTTTACACTAGAGTTGAACAAGCTATATAACCAAGTACAAATAATTTTACACTAGAGTTGAACTAGCTCTATAGCCTAATACAAATAATTTTACACTAGAGTTGAACTAGCTCTATAAGCTAGTTCAAATAATTTCACACTAGAGTTGAACTAGCTGTATAGCCTAGTACAAATAATTTTACACTAGAGTTGAACTAGCTCTATAGAATAGTACAAATAATTTTACCTTGAGTTGAACTAGCTCTATAGCCTAGTACAAATAATTTTACACTAGAGTTGAACTAGCTATATAAGCTAGTTCAAATAATTTTACACTAGAGTTGAACTATCTCTATAGCCTAGTACAAATAATTTTACACTACAATTGAACTAGCTCTTTAAGCTAGTTGAAATAATTTTACACTAGAGTTGAGCTAGCTCTATAAGCTAGGTTAAATAATTTTACACTAGAGTTGAACTAGCTCTATAAGCTACTTAAAATAATTTTACACTAGAGTTGAACTAGCTCTATAAGCTAGTTAAAATAATTTAACACTAGAGTTGAACTAGCTCTATAGCCTAGTACAATGAATTTTACAATAGAGTAGAACTAGCTCAATAGCCTAGTACAAATAATTTTACTCTAGTGTTGCACTAGCTCTATAGCCTAGTATAAATAATTTTACACTAGAGTTGAACTAGCTCAATAGCCTAGTACAAATAATTTTACTCTAGTGTTGAACTAGCTCTATAGCCTAGTATAAATAATTTTACACTAGTGTTGAACTAGCTCTATAGCCTAGTATAAATAATTTTACACTAGAGTTGAACTAGCTCCATAAGCTAGTTCAAATAATTTTACACTAGAGTTGAACTAGCTCTATAGCCTAGTACAAATAATTTTACACTAGAGTAGAACTAGCTCAATAGCCTAGTACAAATAATTTTACACTAGATTTGAACTAGCTCTATAAGCTAGTTCAAATAATTTGACGATAGAGTTGAACTAGCTCTATAGCCTAGTACAAATAATTTTACACTAGAGTAGCACAAGCTCTATAGCCAAGTACAAATAATTTTACACTAGAGTTGAACTAGCTCTATAGCCTAATACAAATAATTTTACACTAGAGTTGAGCTAGCTCTATAAGCTAGTTCAAATAATTTTACATTAGAGTTGAACTAGCTCTATAGCCTAGTACAAATAATTTTATACTAGAGTTGAACTAGCTATATAAGCTAATTCAAATAATTTTTCACTAGAGTTGAACTATCTCTATAGCCTAGTACAAATAATTTTACACTACAATTGAACTAGCTCTTTAAGCTAGTTGAAATAATTTTACACTAGAGTTGAGTTAACTCTATAAGCTAGTTCAAATAATTTTACACTAGAGTTGAACTATCTCTATAAGCTAGTTGAAATAATTTTACACTAGAGTTGAGCTAGCTTTGTTAGCTAGTTCAAATAATTTTACACTAGAGTTGAACTAGCTCTATAGCCTACTACAAATAATTTTACACTAGAGATGACCTAGCTCTATAAGCTAGTTAAAATAATTTTACACTAGAGATGAACTAGCTCTATAGCCTAGTACAATGAATTTTACACTAGAGTACAACTAGCTCAATAGCCTAGTACAAATAATTTTACTCTAGTGTTGAACTAGCTCTATAGCCTAGTATAAGTAATTTTACACTAGAGTTGAACTAGCTCCAATAGAGTTGAACTAGCTCTATAGCCTAGTACAAATAATTTTACACTAGAGTTGAACTAGCAATATAAGATAGTTCAAATAATTCTACACTCGAGTTGAACTAGCTCTATAAGCTAGTTGAAATAATTTTACACTAGAGTTGCACTAGCTCTATAGCCTAGTACAAATAATTTTACACTAGAGTTGATCTAGCTCTATAAGCTAGTTCAAATAATTTTACACTACAGTTGAACTAGCTCTATAAGCTAGTTCAAATAATTTTACACAAGAGTTGAACTAGCTCTATACCCTAGTACAAATAATTTTACACTAGACTTGAACTAGCTCTATAAGCTAGTTAAAATAATTTTACACTAGAGTTGAGCTAGCTCTATAAGCTAGGTCAAATAATTTTACACTAGAGTTGAACTAGCTCTATAGCCTAGTACAAATAATTTTACACTAGAGTTAAACTAGCTCTATAAGCTAGTTCAAATAATTTTACACTAGAGTTGTATTAGCTCTATAAGCTAGTTCAAATAATTTTACACTAGAGTTAAACTAGCTATATAGCCTAGTACAAATAATTTTTATACTAGAGTTTAACTAGTTCTATAAGCTAGTTCAAATAATTTCACACTGGAGCTGAACTAGCTCCACAGCCTAGTACAAATAATTTTACACTAGAGATGAACTAGCTCTATAGGCTAGTTCAAATAATTTCATACTAGAGTTGAACTAGCTCTATAGCCTAGTACAAATAATTTTACACTAGATTTGAACTAGCTCTATAAGCTAGTTCAAATAATTTGACGATAGAGTTGAACTAGCTCTATAGCCTAGTACAAATAATTTTACACTAGAGTTGCACAAGATCTATAGCCAAGTACAAATAATTTTACACTAGAGTTGAACTAGCTCTATAGCCTAATACAAATAATTTTACACTAGAGTTGAGCTAGCTCTATAAGCTAGTTCAAATAATTTTACATTAGAGTTGAACTAGCTCTATAGCCTAGTAGAAATAATTTTATACTAGAGTTGAACTAGCTATATAAGCTAATTCAAATAATTTTACACTAGAGTTGAACTATCTCTATAGCCTAGTACAAATAATTTTACACTACAATTGAACTAGCTCTTTAAGCTAGTTGAAATAATTTTACACTAGAGTTGAGCTAACTCTATAAGCTAGTTCAAATAATTTTACACTAGAGTTGAACTATCTCTATAAGCTAGTTGAAATAATTTTACACTAGAGTTGAGCTAGCTCTGTAAGCTAGTTCAAATAATTTTACACTAGAGTTGAACTAGCTCTATAGCCTAGTACAAATAATTTTACACTAGAGATGAACTAGCTCTATAAGCTAGTTAAAATAATTTTACACTAGAGTTGAACTAGCTCTATAGCCTAGTACAATGAATTTTACACTAGAGTACAACTAGCTCAATAGCCTAGTACAAATAATTTTACTCTAGTGTTGAACTAGCTCTATAGCCTAGTATAAGTAATTTTACACTAGACTTGAACTAGCTCCACTAGAGTTGAACTAGCTCTATAGCCTAGTACAAATAATTTTACACTAGAGTTGAACTAGCAATATAAGATAGTTCAAATAATTCTACACTCGAGTTGAACTAGCTCTATAAGCTAGTTGAAATAATTTTACACTAGAGTTGCACTAGCTCTATAGCCTAGTACAAATAATTTTACACTAGAGTTGATCTAGCTCTATAAGCTAGTTCAAATAATTTTACACTACAGTTGAACTAGCTCTATAAGCTAGTTCTATAAGCTAGTTCAAATAATTTTACACCAGAGTTGAACTAGCTCTATACCCTAGTACAAATAATTTTACACTAGACTTGAACTAGCTCTATAAGCTAGTTAAAATAATTTTACACTAGATTTGAGCTAGCTCTATAAGCTAGTTCAAATAATTTTACACTAGAGATGTATTAGCTCTATAAGCTAGTTGAAATAATTTTACACTAGAGTTAAACTAGCTATATAGCCTAGTACAAATAATTTTATACTAGAGTTTAACTAGTTCTGTAAGCTAGTTCAAATAATTTCACACTGGAGCTGAACTAGCTCTACAACCTATTACAAATAATTTTACACTATAGATGAACTAGCTCTATAGGCTAGTTCAAATAATTTCATACTAGAGTTGAACTAGCTCTATAGCCTAGTACAAATAATTTTACACTAGAGTTGAACTAGCTATATAAGCTAGTTCAAATAATTTTACACTAGAGTTGAACTAGCTCTATAGCCTAGTACAAATAATTTTACACTACAATTGAACTAGCTCTTTAAGCTAGTTGAAATAATTTTACACTAGAGTTGAGCTAGCTCTATTAGCTAGTTCAAATAATTTTACACTAGAGTTGAACTATCTCTATAAGCTAGTTGAAATAATTTTACACTAGAGTTGAGCTAGCTCTATAAGCTAGTTCAAATAATTTTACACTAGAGTTGAACTAGCTCTATAGCCTAGTACAAATCATTTTACACTAGAGTTGAACTAGCTCTATAAGCTAGTTAAAATAATTTTAAACTAGAGTTGAACTAGCTCTATAGCCTAGTACAAAGAAATTTACACTAGAGTAGAAGTAGCTCAATAGCCTAGTACAAATAATTTTACACTAGTGTTGAACTTGCTCTATAGCCCGGTATAAATAATTTTACACTAGAGTTGAACTAGCTCCATAAGCTCGTTCAAATAGTTTTACACTAGTGTTGAACTCGGTCTATAGCCTAGTATAAATAATTTTACACTAGAGTTGAACTAGCTCCATAAGCTAGTTCAAATAATTTTACACTAGAGTTGAACTAGCTCTATAGCCTAGTACAAATAATTTTACACTAGAGTTGATCTAGCTCTATAAGCTACATCAAATAATTTCACACCAGAGTTGAACTAGCTCTATAGCCTAGTACAAATAATTTTACAATAGAGTTGAACTAGCTCTATTAGCTAGTTAAAATAATTTTACACTAGAGTTGAGCTAGCTCTATAAGCTAGTTCAAATAATTTTACAATAGAGTTGACCTAGCTCTATAGCCTAATACAAATGATTTTACACTAGAGTTGAACTAGTTCTATAGCTTATTACAAATGATTTTACACTAGAGTTGAACTAGCTCTATAGCCTAGTACAAATAATTTTACACTAGAGTTGAACTAGCTCTATAAGCTAGTTCAAATAATTTTACACTAGAGTTGAACTAGCTCTATATGCTAGTTCAAATAATTTTACACTAGAGTTGAACTAGCTCTATATCGTAGTACAAATAATTGTACACTAGAGTTGAACTAGCTCTATAAGTTAGTTTAAAAAATTTTACACTACAGTTGAACTAGCTCTATAGCCTAGTATAAAGAATTTTACACTAGAGTTGAACTAGCTCTATAGCCTAGTACAAATAATTTTACACTAGTGTTGAACTAGCTCTATAGCCTAGTATAAATAATTTTACACTAGAATCGAACTAGCTCCATAAGCTATTTCAAATAATTTTACATTAGTGTTGAACTAGCTCTATAGCCTAGTATAAATAATTTGACACTAGAGTTGAACTAGCTCCATAAGCTAGTTCAAATAATTTTACACTAGGGTTGAACTAGCTCTATAGCCTAGTATAAATAATTTTATACTAGAGTTGAACTAGCTCCATAAGCTAGTTCAAATAATTTTACACTAGAGTTGAACTAGCTCTATAGCCTAGTACAATGAATTTTACACTAGATTTGAACTAGCTCTATAAGCTAGTTCAAATAATTTGACGATAGAGTTGAACTAGCTCTATCGCCTAGTACAAATAATTTTACACTAGAGTTGATCTAGCTCTATAGCCTAATACAAATAATTTTACACTAGAGTTGAGCTAGCTCTATAATCTAGTTCAAATAGTTTTACATTAGAGTTGAACTAGCTCTATAGCCTAGTACAAATAATTTTATACTAGAGTTGAACTAGCTATATAAGCTAATTCAAATAATTTTGCACTGGAGTTGAACTATCTTTATAGCCTAGTACAAATAATTTTACACTACAATTGAACTAGCTCTTTAAGCTAGTTGAAATAATTTTACACTAGAGTTGAGCTAGCTCTATAAGCTAGTTCAAATAATTTTACACTAGAGTTGAACTATCTCTATAAGCTAGTTGAAATAATTTTACACTAGAGTTGAGCTAGCTCTGTAAGCTAGTTCAAATAATTTTACACTAGAGTTGAACTAGCTCTATAGCCTAGTACAAATAATTTTACACTAGAGATGAACTAGCTCTATAAGCTAGTTAAAATAATTTTACACTAGAGTTGAACTAGCTCTATAGCCTAGTACAATGAATTTTACACTAGAGTACAACTAGCTCAATAGCCTAGTACAAATAATTTTACTCTAGTGTTGAACTTGCTCTATAGCCCGGTATAAATAATTTTACACTAGAGTTGAACTAGCTCCATAAGCTCGTTCAAATAGTTTTACACTAGTGTTGAACTCGCTCTATAGCCTAGTATAAATAATTTTACACTAGAGTTGAACTAGCTCCATAAGCTAGTTCAAATAATTTTACACTAGAGTTGAACTAGCTCTATAGCCTAGTACAAATAATTTTACACTAGAGTTGATCTAGCTCTATAAGCTACATCAAATAATTTCACACCAGAGTTGAACTAGCTCTATAGCCTAGTACAAATAATTTTACAATAGAGTTGAACTAGCTCTATTAGCTAGTTAAAATAATTTTACACTAGAGTTGAGCTAGCTCTATAAGCTAGTTCAAATAATTTTACAATAGAGTTGACCTAGCTCTATAGCATAATACAAATGATTTTACACTAGAGTTGAACTAGTTCTATAGCTTATTACAAATGATTTTACACTAGAGTTGAACTAGCTCTATAGCCTAGTACAAATAATTTTACACTAGAGTTGAACTAGCTCTATAAGCTAGTTCAAATAATTTTACACTAGAGTTGAACTAGCTCTATATGCTAGTTCAAATAATTTTACACTAGAGTTGAACTAGCTCTATATCGTAGTACAAATAATTGTACACTAGAGTTGAACTAGCTCTATAAGTTAGTTTAAAAAATTTTACACTACAGTTGAACTAGCTCTATAGCCTAGTATAAAGAATTTTACACTAGAGTTGAACTAGCTCTATAGCCTAGTACAAATAATTTTACACTAGTGTTGAACTAGCTCTATAGCCTAGTATAAATAATTTTCCACTAGAATCGAACTAGCTCCATAAGCTATTTCAAATAATTTTACATTAGTGTTGAACTAGCTCTATAGCCTAATATAAATAATTTGACACTAGAGTTGAACTAGCTCCATAAGCTAGTTCAAATAATTTTACACTAGGGTTGAACTAGCTCTATAGCCTAGTATAAATAATTTTATACTAGAGTTGAACTAGCTCCATAAGCTAGTTCAAATAATTTTACACTAGAGTTGAACTAGCTCTATAGCGTAGTACAATGAATTTTACACTAGATTTGAACTAGCTCTATAAGCTAGTTCAAATAATTTGACGATAGAGTTGAACTAGCTCTATCGCCTAGTACAAATAATTTTACACTAGAGTTGAACTAGCTCTATAGCCTAATACAAATAATTTTACACTAGAGTTGAGCTAGCTCTATAATCTAGTTCAAATAGTTTTACATTAGAGTTGAACTAGCTCTATAGCCTAGTACAAATAATTTTATACTAGAGTTGAACTAGCTATATAAGCTAATTCAAATAATTTTGCACTGGAGTTGAACTATCTTTATAGCCTAGTACAAATAATTTTACACTACAATTGAACTAGCTCTTTAAGCTAGTTGAAATAATTTTACACTAGAGTTGAGCTAGCTCTATAAGCTAGTTCAAATAATTTTACACTAGAGTTGAACTATCTCTATAAGCTAGTTGAAATAATTTTACACTAGAGTTGAGCTAGCTCTGTAAGCTAGTTCAAATAATTTTACACTAGAGTTGAACTAGCTCTATAGCCTAGTACAAATAATTTTACACTAGAGATGAACTAGCTCTATAAGCTAGTTAAAATAATTTTACACTAGAGTTGAACTAGCTCTATAGCCTAGTACAATGAATTTTACACTAGAGTACAACTAGCTCAATAGCTTAGTACAAATAATTTTACTGTAGTGTTGAACTAGCTCTATAGCCTAGTATAAGTAATTTTACACTAGACTTGAACTAGCTCCACTAGAGTTGAACTAGCTCTATAGCCTAGTACAAATAATTTTACACTAGAGTTGAACTAGCAATATAAGATAGTTCAAATAATTCTACACTCGAGTTGAACTAGCTCTATAAGCTAGTTGAAATAATTTTACACTAGAGTTGCACTAGCTCTATAGCATAGTACAAATAATTTTACACTAGAGTTGATCTAGCTCTATAAGCTAGTTCAAATAATTTTACACTACAGTTGAACTAGCTCTATAAGCTAGTTCAAATAATTTTACACCAGAGTTGAACTAGCTCTATGCCCTAGTACAAATAATTTTACACTAGACTTGAACTAGCTCTATAAGCTAGTTAAAATAATTTTACACTAGAGTTGAGCTAGCTCTATAAGCTAGGTCAAATAATTTTACACTAGAGTTGAACTAGCTCTATAGCCTAGTACAAATAATTTTACACTAGAGTTAAACTAGCTATATAAGCTAGTTCAAATAATTTTACACTAGAGTTGTATTAGCTCTATAAGCTAGTTGAAATAATTTTACACTAGAGTTAAACTAGCTATATAGCCTAGTACAAATAATTTTATACTAGAGTTTACCTAGTTCTATAAGCTAGTTCAAATAATTTTACACTAGAGATGAACTAGCTCTATAGGCTAGTTCAAATAATTTCATACTAGAGTTCAACTAGCTCTATAGCCTAGTGCAAATAATTTTACACTAGAGTTGAACTAGCTATATAAGCTAGTTCAAATAATTTTACACTAGAGTTGAACTAGCTCTATAGCCTAGTACAAATAATTTTACACTACAATTGAACTAGCTCTTTAAGCTAGTTGAAATAATTTTACACTAGAGTTGAGCTAGCTCTATTAGCTAGTTCAAATAATTTTACACTAGAGTTGAACTATCTCTATAAGCTAGTTGAAATAATTTTACACTAGAGTTGAGCTAGCTCCATAAGCTAGTTCAAATAATTTTACACTAGAGTTGAACTAGCTCTATAGCCTAGTACAAATCATTTTACACTAGAGTTGAACTAGCTCTATAAGCTAGTTAAAATAATTTTAAACTAGAGTTGAACTAGCTCTATAGCCTAGTACAAAGAAATTTACACTAGAGTAGAATTAGCTCAATAGCCTAGTACAAATAATTTTACACTAGTGTTGAACTTGCTCTATAGCCTGGTATAAATAATTTTACACTAGAGTTGAACTAGCTCCATAAGCTCGTTCAAATAGTTTTACACTAGTGTTGAACTAGCTCTATAGCCTAGTATAAATAATTTTACACTAGAGTTGAACCAGCTCCATAAGCTAGTTCAAATAATTTTACACTAGAGTTGAACTAGCTCTATAGCCTAGTACAAATAATTTTACACTAGAGTTGATCTAGCTCTATAAGCTACATCAAATAATTTCACACCAGAGTTGAACTAGCTCTATAGCCTAGTACAAATAATTTTACAATAGAGTTGAACTAGCTCTCTAAGCTAGTTAAAATAATTTTACACTAGAGTTGAGCTAGCTCTATAAGCTAGTTCAAATAATTTTACAATAGAGTTGACCTAGCTCTATAGCCTAATACAAATGATTTTACACTAGAGTTGAACTAGTTCTATAGCGTATTACAAATGATTTTACACTAGAGTTGAACTAGCTCTATAGCCTACTACAAATAATTTTACACTAGAGTTGAACTAGCACTATAAGCTAGTTCAAATAATTTTACACTAGAGTTGAACTAGCTCTACAGCCTAGTACAAATAATTTTACACTAGAGTTGAACTAGCTCTATAGCCTACTACAAATAATTTTACACTAGAGTTGAACTAGCACTATAAGCTAGTTCAAATAATTTCATACAAGAGTTGAACTAGCTCTATAGCCTAGTGCAAATAATTTTACACTAGAGTTGAACTAGCTATATAAGCTAGTTCAAATAATTTTACACTAGAGTTGAACTAGCTCTATAGCCTAGTACAAATAATTTTCCACTACAATTGAACTAGCTCTTTAAGCTAGTTGAAATAATTTTACACTAGAGTTGAGCTAGCTCTATTAGCTAGTTCAAATAATTTTACACTAGAGTTGAACTAGCTCTATAGCCTAGTACAAATAATTTTACACTAGAGTTGAACTAGCTCTATAGCCTACTACAAATAATTTTACACTAGAGTTGAACTAGCACTATAAGCTAGTTCAAATAATTTTACAATAGAGTTGAACTAGCTCTATAAGCTAGTTCAAATAATTTTACACTAGAGTTGAACTAGCTCTATAAGCTAGTTCAAATAATTTTACAATAGAGTTGAACTAGCTCTATATCATAGTACAAATAATTGTACACTAGAGTTAAACTAGCTCTATAAGTTAGTTTAAATAATTTTACACTACAGTTGAACTAGCTCTATAAGCTAGTTCAAATAATTTTACACCAGAGTTGAACTGGCTCTATAAGCTAGTTAAAATAATTTTATACTAGAGTTGAACTAGCTCTATAGCCTAGTATAAATAATTTTACACTAGAATCGAACTAGCTCCATAAGCTATTTCAAATAATTTTACATTAGTGTTGAACTAGCTCTATAGCCTAGTATAAATAATTTGACACTAGAGTTGAACTAGCTCCATAAGCTAGTTCAAATAATTTTACACTAGGGTTGAACTAGCTCTATAGCCTAGTACAAATACTTTTACACTAGAGTTGAACCAGCTCTATAAGCCAGTTCAAGTAATTTTACACTAGAGTTGAACTAGCTCTATAAGCTAGTTGAAATAATTTTACACTAGAGTTGAACTAGCTCTATGGCCTAGTACAAACAATTTTACACTAGAGTTGAAATAGCTCTATAAGCTAGTTCAAATAAATTTACACTAGAGTTGAACTAGCTCTATAGCCTACTACAAATAATTTTACACTAGAGTTGAACTAGCACTATAAGCTAGTTCAAATAATTTCATACAAGAGTTGAACTAGCTCTATAGCCTAGTGCAAATAATTTTACAGTAGAGTTGAACTAGCTATATAAGCTAGTTCAAATAATTTTACACTAGAGTTGAACTAGCTCTATAGCCTAGTACAAATAATTTTCCACTACAATTGAACTAGCTCTTTAAGCTAGTTGAAATAATTTTACACTAGAGTTGAGCTAGCTCTATTAGCTAGTTCAAATAATTTTACACTAGAGTTGAACTAGCTCTATAGCCTAGTACAAATAATTTTACACTAGAGTTGAACTAGCTCTATAGCCTACTACAAATAATTTTACACTAGAGTTGAACTAGCACTATAAGCTAGTTCAAATAATTTTACAATAGAGTTGAACTAGCTCTATAAGCTAGTTCAAATAATTTTACACTAGAGTTGATCTAGCTCTATAAGCTAGTTCAAATAATTTTACAATAGAGTTGAACTAGCTCTATATCATAGTACAAATAATTGTACACTAGAGTTAAACTAGCTCTATAAGTTAGTTTAAATAATTTTACACTACAGTTGAACTAGCTCTATAAGCTAGTTCAAATAATTTTACACCAGAGTTGAACTGGCTCTATAAGCTAGTTAAAATAATTTTATACTAGAGTTGAACTAGCTCTATAGCCTAGTATAAATAATTTTACACTAGAATCGAACTAGCTCCATAAGCTATTTCAAATAATTTTACATTAGTGTTGAACTAGCTCTATAGCCTAGTATAAATAATTTGACACTAGAGTTGAACTAGCTCCATAAGCTAGTTCAAATAATTTTACACTAGGGTTGAACTAGCTCTATAGCCTAGTACAAATACTTTTACACTAGAGTTGAACCAGCTCTATAAGCCAGTTCAAGTAATTTTACACTAGAGTTGAACTAGCTCTATAAGCTAGTTGAAATAATTTTACACTAGAGTTGAACTAGCTCTATGGCCTAGTACAAACAATTTTACACTAGAGTTGAAATAGCTCTATAAGCTAGTTCAAATAAATTTACACTAGAGTTGAACTAGCTCCATAGCCTAGTACAAATAATTTTACACTAGAGTTGAACCAGCTTTATAAGCTAGTTCAAATAATTTTACACTAGAGATGAACTAGCTCTATAGCCTAGTAGAAATAATTTTACACTAGAGTTGAACTAGCTCTATAAGCTAGTTAAAATAATTTTACAATAGACTTGACCTAGCTTTATAACCTAATACAAATGATTTTACACTAGAGTTGAACTAGTTCTATAGCCTATTACAAATGATTTTACACTAGAGTTGAACTAGCTCTGTAAGCTAGTTTAAATAATTTTACACTAGAGTTGAACTAGCTCTTTAGCCTAGTACAAATAATTTTACACTAGAGTTGAACTAGCAATATAAGTTAGTTAAAATAATTTTACACTAGAGTTGGGCTAGCTCTATAGCCTAGTACAAATAATTTTACAGTAGAGTTGGGCTAGCTCTATAGCCTAGTACAAATAATTTTACACTAGAGTTGAACTAGCAATATAAGATAGTTGAAATAATTTTACACTAGAGTTGCAATAGCTCTATAGCCTAGTACAAATAATTTTACACTAGAGTTGAGCTAGCTCTATAGCTAGTTCAAATAATTTTACACTACAGTTGAACTAGCTCTATAAGCTAGTTCAAATAATTTTACACCGGAGTTGAACTGGCTCTATAAGCTAGTTAAAATAATTTTATACGAGAGTTGAACTAGCTCTATAGCCTAGTACAAATAATTTTACACTAGAGTTGAACTAGCAATATAAGATAGTTGAAATAATTTTACACTAGAGTTGCAATAGCTCTATAGCCTAGCACAAAAAATTTTACACTAGAGTAGAGCTAGCTCTATAACCTAGTTCAAATAATTTTACACTACAGTTGAACTAGCTCTATTAGCTAGTTCAAATAATTTTACACCGGAGTTGAACTAGCTCTATAGCCTAGTACAAATAATTTTACACTAGAGTTGAACTAGCTCTATAACCTTGTTAAAATAATTTTACACTAGAGTTCAGCTAGCTCTATAAGCTAGTTCAAATAATTTTACACTAGAGTTGAACTAGCTCAATAGCCTAGTACAAATAATTTTACACTAGAGTTAAACTAGCTCTATAAGATAGTTCAAATAATTTTACACTAGAGTTTTACTAGCTATATAAGCTAGTTGAAATAATTTTACACTAGAGTTGAACAACCTATATAGCCAAGTACAAATAATTTTACACTAGAGTTGAACTAGCTCTATAGCCTAATACAAATAATTTTACACTAGAGTTGAACTAGCTCTATAAGCTAGTTCAAATAATTTTACACTAGAGTTGTATTAGCTCTATAAGCTAGTTGAAATAATTTTACACTAGAATTGAACTAGCTCTATAGCCTAATACAAATAATTTTACACTAGAGTTGAACTAGCTCTATAAGCTAGTTCAAGTAATTTTACATTAGAGTTGAACTAGCTCTATAGCCTAGTACAAATAATTTTACACTAGAGTTGGACTAGCTATATAAGCTAGTTCAAATAATTTTACACTAGAGTTGAACTAGCTCTATAGCCTAGTACAAATAATTTTACACTACAATTGAACTAGCTCTTTAAGCTAGTTGAAATAATTTTACACTAGAATTGAGCTAGCTCTATTAGCTAGTTCAAGTAATTTTACACTAGAGTTGAACTATCTCTATAAGCTAGTTGAAATAATTTTACACTAGAGTTGAGCTAGCTCTATAAGCTAGTTCAAATAATTTTACACTAGAGTTGAACTAGCTCTATAGCCTAGTACAAATCATTTTACACTAGAGTTGAACTAGCTCTATAAGCGAGTTAAAATAATTTTACACTAGAGTTGAACTAGCTCTATAGCCTAGTACAAAGAATTTTACACTAGAGTAGAACTAGCTCAATAGCCTAGTACAAATAATTTTACACTAGTGCTGAACTAGCTCTATAGCCTAGTACAAATACTTTTACACTAGAGTTGAACCAGCTCTATAAGCCAGTTCAAATAATTTTACACTAGAGTTGAACTAGCTCTATAAGCTAGTTGAAATAATTTTACACTGGAGTTGAACTAGCTCTATGGCCTAGTACAAACAATTTTACACTAGAGTTGAACTAGCTCTATAAGCTAGTTCAAATAAATTTACACTAGAGTTGAACTAGCTCCATAGCCTAGTACAAATAATTTTACACTAGAGTTGAACCAGCTTTATAAGCTAGTTCAAATAATTTTACACTAGAGATGAACTAGCTCTATAGCCTAGTAGAAATAATTTTACACTAGAGTTCAACTAGCTCTATAAGCTAGTTAAAATAATTTTACAATAGAGTTGACCTAGCTTTATAACCTAATACAAATGATTTTACACTAGAGTTGAACTAGTTCTATAGCCTATTACAAATGATTTTACACTAGAGTTGAACTAGCTCTGTAAGCTAGTTTAAATAATTTTACACTAGAGTTGAACTAGCTCTTTAGCCTAGTACAAATAATTTTACACTAGAGTTGAACTAGCAATATAAGATAGTTAAAATAATTTTACACTAGAGTTGGGCTAGCTCTATAGCCTAGTACAAATAATTTTACAGTAGAGTTGGGCTAGCTCTATAGCCTAGTACAAATAATTTTACACTAGAGTTGAACTAGCAATATAAGATAGTTGAAATAATTTTACACTAGAGTTGCAATAGCTCTATAGCCTAGTACAAATAATTTTACACTAGAGTTGAGCTAGCTCTATAGCTAGTTTAAATAATTTTACACTACAGTTGAACTAGCTCTATAAGCTAGTTCAAATAATTTTACACCGGAGTTGAACTGGCTCTATAAGCTAGTTAAAATAATTTTATACTAGAGTTGAACTAGCTCTATAGCCTAGTACAAATAATTTTACACTAGAGTTGAACTAGCAATCTAAGATAGTTGAAATAATTTTACACTAGAGTTGCAATAGCTCTATAGCCTAGCACAAAAAATTTTACACTAGAGTAGAGCTAGCTCTATAACCTAGTTCAAATAATTTTACACTACAGTTGAACTAGCTCTATTAGCTAGTTCAAATAATTTTACACCGGAGTTGAACTAGCTCTATAGCCTAGTACAAATAATTTTACACTAGAGTTGAACTAGCTCTATAACCTTGTTAAAATAATTTTACACTAGAGTTCAGCTAGCTCTATAAGCTAGTTCAAATAATTTTACACTAGAGTTGAACTAGCTCAATAGCCTAGTACGAATAATTTTACACTAGAGTTAAACTAGCTCTATAAGCTAGTTCAAATAATTTTACACTAGAGTTTTACTAGCTATATAAGCTAGTTGAATTAATTTTACACTAGAGTTGAACAACCTATATAGCCAAGTACAAATAATTTTACACTAGAGTTGAACTAGCTCTATAGCCTAATACAAATAATTTTACACTAGAGTTGAACTAGCTCTATAAGCTAGTTCAAATAATTTTACACTAGAGTTGTATTAGCTCTATAAGCTAGTTGAAATAATTTTACACTAGAGTTGAACTAGCTCTATAGCCTAATACAAATAATTTTACACTAGAATTGAACTAGCTCTATAAGCTAGTTCAAGTAATTTTACATTAGAGTTGAACTAGCTCTATAGCCTAGTACAAATAATTTTACACTAGAGTTGGACTAGCTATATAAGCTAGTTCAAATAATTTTACACTAGAGTTGAATTAGCTCTATAGCCTAGTACAAATAATTTTACACTACAATTGAACTAGCTCTTTAAGCTAGTTGAAATAATTTTACACTAGAATTGAGCTAGCTCTATTAGCTAGTTCAAGTAATTTTACACTAGAGTTGAACTATCTCTATAAGCTAGTTGAAATAATTTTACACTAGAGTTGAGCTAGCTCTATAAGCTAGTTCAAATAATTTTACACTAGAGTTGAACTAGCTCTATAGCCTAGTACAAATCATTTTACACTAGAGTTGAACTAGCTCTATAAGCTAGTTAAAATAATTTTACACTAGAGTTGAACTAGCTCTATAGCCTAGTACAAAGAATTTTACACTAGAGTAGAACTAGCTCAATAGCCTAGTACAAATAATTTTACACTAGTGTTGAACTAGCTCTATAGCCTAGCATAAATAATTTTACACTAGAGTTGAGCTAGCTCTATAAGCTAGTTCAAATAATTTTACACTAGAGTTGAACTAGCTCAATAGCCTAGTACAAATCATTTTACACTAGAGTTGAACTAGCTCTATAAGCTAGTTAAAATAATTTTACACTAGAGTTGAACTAGCTCTATAGCCTAGTACAAATAATTTTACACTAGAGTTGATCTAGCTCCATAGCCTAGTACAAATAATTTTACACTAGAGTTGATCTAGCTCTATAAGCTAGTTCAAATAATTTTACACTACAGTTGAACTAGCTCTATAAGCTAGTTCAAATAATTTCACACCAGAGTTAAACTAGCTCTATAGCCTAGTACAAATAATTTTACAATAGAGTTGAACTAGCTCTATAAGCTAGTTATAATAATTTTACACTAGAGTTAAGCTAGCTCTATAAGCTAGTTCAAATAATTTTACACTAGAGTTGAACTAGCTCTATAGCCTAGTACAAATAATTTTACACTAGAGTTAAACTAGCTCTATAAGCTAGTTCAAATAATTTTACACTAGAGTTGTACTAGCTCTATAAGGTAGTTGAAATAATTTTAGACTAGAGTTAAACTAGCTATATAGCCTAGTACAAATAATTTTATGCTAGAGTTTAACTAGTTCTATAAGCTAGTTCAAATAATTTCACACTGGAGTTGAACTAGCTCTACAGCCTAGTGCAAATAATTTTACACTAGAGTTGAAATAGCTCTATAGCCTAGTACAAATAATTTCACACTAGAGTTGAACTAGCTCTATAGCCTAGTACAAATAATTTTACACTAGAGTTGAACTAGCTCTTTAAGCTAGTTCAAATAATTTTACACTAGAGTTGAACAAGCTCTATAGCCAAGTACAAATAATTTTACACTAGAGTTGAACTAGCTCTATAGCCTAATACAAATAATTTTACACTAGAGTTGAACTAGCTCTATAAGCTAGTTCAAATAATTTTACATTAGAGTTGAACTAGCTCTATAGCCTAGTACAAATAATTTTACACTAGAGTTGAACTAGCTATATAAGCTAGTTCAAATAATTTTACACTAGAGTTGAACTAGCTCTATAGCCTAGTACAAATAATTTTACACTACAATTGAACTAGCTCTTTAAGCTAGTTGAAATAATTTTACACTAGAGTTAAGCTAGCTCTATTAGCTAGTTCAAATAATTTTACACTAGAGTTGAACTATCTCTATAAGCTAGTTGAAATAATTTTACACTACAGTTGAGGTAGCTCGATAAGCTAGTTCAAATAATTTTACACTAGAGTTGAACTAGCTCTATAGCCTAGTACAAATCATTTTACACTAGAGTTGAACTAGCTCTATAAGCTAGTTAAAATAATTTTACACTAGAGTTGAACTAGCTCTATAGCCTAGTACAAAGGATTTTACACTAGAGTAGAACTAGCTCAATAGCCTAGTACAAATAATTTTACACTAGTGTTGAACTAGCTCTATAGCCTAGCATAAATAATTTTACACTAGAGTTGAGCTAGCTCTATAAGCTAGTTCAAATAATTTTACACTAGAGTTGAACTAGCTCTATAGCCTAGTACAAATCATTTTACACTAGAGTTGAACTAGCTCTATAAGCTAGTTAAAATAATTTTACACTAGAGTTGAACTAGCTCTATAGCCTAGTACAAATAATTTGACACTAGAGTTGATCTAGCTCTATAAGCTAGTTCAAATAATTTTACAATACTGTTGAACTAGCTCTATAAGCTAGTTCAAATAATTTCACACCAGAGTTGAACTAGCTCTATAGCCTAGTAGAAATAATTTTACAATAGAGTTGAACTAGCTCTATAAGCTAGTTATAATAATTTTACACTAGAGTTGAGCTAGCTCTATAAGCTAGTTCAAATAATTTTACACTAGAGTTGTACTAGCTCTATAAGCTAGTTGAAATAATTTTACACTAGAGTTAAACTAGCTATATAGCCTAGTATAAATAATTTTATGCCAGAGTTTAACTAGTTCTTTAAGCTAGTTCAAATAATTTCACTCTGGAGTTGAACTAGCTCTACAGCCTAGTACAAATAATTTTACACTAGAGTTGAACTAGCTCTATAGGCTAGTTCAATTAATTTCACACTAGAGTTGAACTAGCTCTATAGCCTAGTACAAATAATTTTACACTAGAGTTGATCTAGCTCTATAAGCTAGTTCAAATAATTTTACACTACAGTTGAACCAGCTCTATAAGCTAGTTCAAATAATTTCACACCAGAGTTGAACTAGCTCTATAGCCTAGTACAAATAATACTACAATAGAGTTGAACTAGCTCTATAACTAGTTATAAAAATTTTACACTAGAGTTGAGCTAGCTCTATTAGCTAGTTCAAATAATTTTGCACTAGAGTTGAACTATCTCTATAAGCTAGTTGAAATAATTTTACACTAGAGTTGAGCTAGCTCTATAAGCTAGTTCAAGTAATTTTACACTAGAGTTGAACTAGCTCTATAGCCTATTACAAATCATTTTACACTAGAGTTGAACTAGCTCTATAAGCTAGTTAAAATAATTTTACACTAGAGTTGAACTAGCTCTATAGCCTAGTACAAATAATTTTACACTAGAGTTGATCTAGCTCTATAAGCTAGTTCAAATAATTTTACACTACAGTTGAACTAGCTCTATAAGCTAGTTCAAATAATTTCACACCAGAGTTGAACTAGCTCTATAGCCTAGTACAAATAATTTTACAATAGAGTTGAACTAGCTCTATAAGCTAGTTATAATAATTTTACACTAGAGTTGAGCTAGCTCTATAAGCTAGTTCAAATAATTTTACACTAGAGTTGAACTAGCTCTATAGCCTAGTACAAATAATTTTACACTAGAGATAAACTAGCTCTATAAGCTATTTCAAATAATTTTACACTAGAGTTGTACTAGCTCTATAAGCTAGTTGAAATAATTTTACACTAGAGTTAAACTAGCTATATAGCCTAGTACAAATAATTTTATGCTAGAGTTTAACTAGTTCTATAAGCTAGTTCAAATAATTTCACACTGGAGTTGAACTAGCTCTACAGCCTAGGACAAATAATTTTACACTAGAGTTGAACTAGCTCTATAGGCTAGTTCAAATAATTTCACAGTAGAGTTGAATTAGCTCTATAGCCTAGTACAAATAATTTTACACTAGAGTTGATCTAGCTCTATAAGCTAGTTCAAATAATTTTACACTACAGTTGAACTAGCTCTATAAGCTAGTTCAAATAATTTCACACCAGAGTTGAACTAGCTCTATAGCCTAGTACAAATAATTTTACAATAGAGTTCAACTAGCTCTATAAGCTAGTTATAATAATTTTACACTAGAGTTGAGCTAGCTCTATAAGCTAGTTCAAATAATTTTACACTAGAGTTGAACTAGCTCTATAGCCTAGTACAAATAATTTTACACTAGAGTTAAACTAGCTCTATAAGCTAGTTCAAATAATTCTACACTAGAGTTGTACTACCTCTATAAGCTAGTTGAAATAATTTTACACTAGAGTTAAACTTGCTATATAGCCTAGTACAAATAATTTTATGCTAGAGCTTAACTAGTTCTATAAGCTAGTTCAAATAATTTCACACTGGAGTTGGACTAGCTCTATAGCCTAGTACAAATAATTTTACACCAGAGTTGAACTAGCTCTATAGGCTAGTTCAAATAATTTCACACTAGAGTTGAAATAGCTCTATAGCCTAGTACAAATAATTTTACACTAGAGTTGAACTAGCTCTATAGCCTAGTACAAATAATTTTACACTAGAGTTGAACTAGCTCTTTAAGCTAGTTCACATAATTTTACACCAGAGTTGAACAAGCTCTATAGCCAAGTACAAATAATTTTACACTAGAGTTGAACTAGCTCTATAAGCTAGTTCAAATAATTTCACACCAGAGTTGAACTAGCTCTATAGCCTAGTAGAAATAATTTTACAATAGAGTTGAACTAGCTCTACAAGCTAGTTATAATAATTTTACACTAGAGTTGAGCTAGCTCTATAAGCTAGTTCAAATAATTTTACACTAGAGTTGAACTTGCTCTATAGCCTAGTACAAACAATTTTACACTAGAGATAAACTAGCTCTATAAGCTAGTTCAAATAATTTTACACTAGAGTTGTACTAGCTCTATAAGCTAGTTGAAATAATTTTACACTGGAGTTAAACTAGCTATATAGCCTAGTACAAATAATTTTATGCAGAGTTTAACTAGTTCTTTAAGCTAGTTCAAATAATTTCACACTGGAGTTGAATTAGCTCTACAGCCTAGTACAAATAATTTTACACTAGAGTTGAACTAGCTCTATAGGCTAGTTCAATTAATTTCACACTAGAGTTGAACTAGCTCTATAGCCTAGTACAAATAATTTTACACTAGAGTTGATCTAGCTCTATAAGCTAGTTCAAATAATTTTACACTACAGTTGAACTAGCTCTATAAGCTAGTTCAAATAATTTCACACCAGAGTTGAACTAGCTCTATAGCCTAGTACAAATAATTCTACAATAGAGTTGAACTAGCTCTATAAGCTAGTTATAATAATTTTACACTAGAGTTGAGCTAGCTCTATTAGCTAGTTCAAATAATTTTACACTAGAGTTGAACTATCTCTATAAGCTAGTTGAAATAATTTTACACTAGAGTTGAGCTAGCTCTATAAGCTAGTTCAAGTAATTTTACACTAGAGTTGAACTAGCTCTATAGCCTAGTACAAATCATTTTACACTAGAGTTGAACTAGCTCTATAGCCTAGTACTAATAATTTTACACTAGAGTTGATCTAGCTCTATAAGCTATTTCAAATAATTTTACACTACAGTTGAACTAGCTCTATAAGCTAGTTCAAATAATTTCACACTAGAGTTAAACTAGCTCTACAGCCTAGTACAAATAATTTTACACTAGAGTTGAACTAGCTCTATAGGCTAGTTCAAATAATTTTACACTAGAGTTGAACTAGCTCTATAGCCTAGTACAAATAATTTTACACTAGAGTTGAACTAGATCTTTAAGCTAGTTCAAATAATTTTACACTAGAGTTGAACAAGCTCTATAGCCAAGTACAAATAATTTTACACTAGAGTTGAACTAGCTCTATAGCCTAATACAAATAATTTTACACTAGAGTTGAACTAGCTCTATAAGCTAGTTCAAATAATTTTACATTAGAGTTGAACTAGCTCTATAGCCTAGTACAAATAATTTTACACTAGAGTTGAACTAGCTATATAAGCTAGTTCAAATAATTTTACACTAGAGTTGAACTAGCTCTATAGCCTAGTACAAATAATTTTACACTACAATTGAACTAGCTCTTTAAGCTAGTTCAAATAATTTTACACTAGAGTTGAACTATCTCTATAAGCTAGTTGAAATAATTTTACACTAGATTTGAGCTAGCTCTATAAGCTAGTTCAAATAATTTTACACTAGAGTTAAACTAGCTCTATAGCCTAGTACAAATCATTTTACACTAGAGTTGAACTAGCTCTATAAGCTAGTTAAAATAATTTTACACTAGAGTTGAACTAGCTCTATAGCCTAGTACAAAGAATTTTACACTAGAGTAGAACTAGCTCAATAGCCTAGTACAAATAATTTCACACTAGTGTTGAACTAGCTCTATAGCCTAGTATAAATAATTTTACACTAGAGTTGAGCTAGCTCTATAAGCTAGTTCAAATAATTTTACACTAGAGTTGAACTAGCTCTATAGCCTAGTACAAATCATTTTACACTAGAGTTGAACTAGCTCTATAAGCTAGTTAAAATAATTTTACACTAGAGTTGAACTAGCTCTATAGCCTAGTACAAATAATTTTACACTAGAGTTCATCTAGCTCTATAAGCTAGTTCAAATAATTTTACACTCTAGTTGAACTAGCTCTATAAGCTAGTTAAAATAATTTCACACCAGAGTTGAACTAGCTCTATAGCCTAGTACAAATAATTTTACAATAGAGTTGAACTAGCTCTATAAGCTAGTTACAATAATTTTACACTAGAGTTGAGCTAGCTCTATAATCTAGTTCAAATAATTTTACACTAGAGTTGAACTAGCTCTATAGCCTAGTACAAATAATTTTACACTAGAGTTGATCTAGCTCTATAAGCTAGTTCAAATAATTTTACACTACAGTTGAACTAGCTCTATAAGCTAGTTCAAATAATTTCACACCAGAGTTGAACTAGCTCTATAGCCTAGTACAAATAATTTTACAATAGAGTTGAACTAGCTCTATAAGCTAGTTATAATAATTTTACACTAGAGTTGAGCTAGCTCTATAAGCTAGTTCAAGTAATTTTACACTAGAATTGAACTAGCTCTATAGCCTAGTACAAATAATTTTACACTAGAGTTAAACTAGCTCTATAAGCTAGTTCAAATAATTTTACACTAGAGTTGTACTAGCTCTATAAGCTAGTTGAAATAATTTTACACTAGAGTTAAACTAGCTATATAGCCTAGTAATAATAATTTTATGCTAGAGCTTAACTAGTTCTATAAGCTAGTTCAAATAATTTCACGCTTGAGTTGAACTAGCTCTATAGCCTAGTACAAATAATTTTACACTAGAGTTGAACTAGCTCTATAGGCTAGTTCAAATAATTTCATACTAGAATTGAACTAGCTCTATAGCCTAGTACAAATAATTTTACACTAGAGTTGATCTAGCTCTATAAGCTACTTCAAATAATTTTACACTATAGTTGAACTAGCTCCATAAGCTAGTTCAAATAATTTCACACCAGAGTTGAACTAGCTCTATAGCCTAGTACAAATAATTTTACAATAGAGTTGAACTAGCTCTATAAGCTAGTTATAATAATTTTACAATAGAGTTGAGCTAGCTCTATAAGCTAGTTCAAATAATTTTACACTAGAGTTGAACTAGCTCTATAGCCTAGTAGAAATAATTTTACACTAGAGTTAAACTAGCTCTATAAGCTAGTTCAAATAATTTTACACTAGAGTTGTACTAGCTCTATAAGCTAGTTGAAATAATTTTACACTAGAGTTAAACTAGCTATATAGCCTAGTACAAATAATTTTATGCTAGAGCTTAACTAGTTCTATAAGCTAGTTCAAATAATTTCACACTGGAGTTGAACTAGCTCTACAGCCTAGTACAAATTATTTTACACTAGAGTTGAACTAGCTCTATAGGCTAGTTCAAATAATTTCACACTAGAGTTGAACTAGCTCTATAGCCTAGTACAAATAATTTTACACTAGAGTTGAACTAACTCTATAGCCTAGTACAAATAATTTTACACTAGAGTTGAACTAGATCTTTAAGCTAGTTCAAATGATTTTACAGTAGAGTTGAACAAGCTCTATAGCCAAGTACAAATAATTTTACAGTAGAGTTGAACTAGCTCTATAGCCTAAGACAAATAATTTTACACTAGAGTTGAACTAGCTCTATAAGCTAGTTCAAATAATTTTACATTAGAGTTGAACTAGCTCTATAGCCTAGTACAAATAATTTTACACTAGAGTTGTACTAGCTATATAAGCTAGTTCAAATAATTTTACACTAGAGTTGAACTAGCTCTATAAGCTAGTTCAAATAATTTTACACTAGAGTTGAACTAGCTCTTTAAGCTAGTTGAAATAATTTTACACTAGAGTTGAGCTAGCTCTATTAGCTAGTTCAAATAATTTTACACTAGAGTTGAACTATCTCCATAAGCTAGTTGAAATAATTTTACACTAGTGTTGAGCTAGCTCTATAAGCTAGTTCAAATAATTTTACACTAGAGTTGAACTAGCTCTATAGCCTAGTACAAATCATTTTACACTAGAGTTGAACTAGCTCTATAAGCTAGTTAAAATAATTTTACACTAGAGTTGAACTAGCTCTATAGCCTAGTACAAAATTTTTTACACTAGAGTAGAACTAGCTCAATAGCCTAGTACAAATAATTTTACACTAGTGTTGAACTAGCTCTATAGCCTAGTATAAATAATTTTACACTAGAGTTGAGCTAGCTCTATAAGCTAGTTCAAATAATTTTACACTTGAGTTGAACTAGCTCTATAGCCTAGTACAAATCATTTTACACTAGAGTTGAACTAGCTCTATAAGCTAGTTAAAATAATTTTACACTAGAGTTGAACTAGCTCTATAGCCTAGTATAAATAATTTTACACTAGAGTTGATCTAGCTCTATAAGCTAGTTCAAATAATTTTACACTAAAGTTGAACTAGCTCTATAAGCTAGTTCAAATAATTTCACACCAGAGTTGAACTAGCTCTATAGCCTAGTACAAATAATTTTACAATAGAGTTGAACTAGCTCTATAAGCTAGTTATAATAATTCTACACTAGATTTGAGCTAGCTCCATAAGCTAGTTCAAGTAATTTTACACTAGAGTTGAACTAGCTCTATAGCCTAGTACAAATAATTTTACACTAGAGTTAAACTAGCTCTATAAGCTAGTTCAAATAATTTTACACTAGAGTTGAACTAGCTCTATAGCCTAGTACAAATCATTTTACAGTAGAGTTGAACTAGCTCTATAAGCTAGTTAAAATAATTTTACACTAGAGTTGAACTAACTCTATAGCCTAGTACAAATAATTTTACACTAGAGTTGATCTAGCTCTATAAGCTAGTTCAAATAATTTTACACTACTATTGAACTAGCTCTATAAGCTAGTTTAAATAATTTCACACCAGAGTTGAACTAGCTCTATAGCCTAGTACAAATAATTTACACTAGAGTTGAACTAGCTCT
Organism: Triticum urartu; assembly: GCF_056163025.1. Taxonomy (NCBI): domain Eukaryota; kingdom Viridiplantae; phylum Streptophyta; class Magnoliopsida; order Poales; family Poaceae; genus Triticum; species Triticum urartu. The sequence goes on from NC_141879.1 coordinate 93,737,768, forward strand.
ATAGCCTAGTACAAATAATTTTACACTAGAGTAGAACTAGCTCTATAAGCTAGTACAAATAATTTTACACTAGTGTTGAACTAGCTCTATAGCCAAGTACAAATAATTTTACACTAGAGTTGAGCTAGCTCTATAAGCTAGTTCAAATAATTTTACACTAGAGTTGAACTAGCTCTATAGCCTAGTACAAATAATTTTACACTAGAGATAAACTAGCTCTATAAGCTAGTTCAAATAATTTTACACTAGAGTTGTACTAGCTCTATAAGCTAGTTGAAATAATTTTACACTAGAGTTAAACTAGCTATATAGCCTAGTACAAATAATTTTGTGCTAGAGTTTAACTAGTTCTATAAGCTAGTTCAAATAATTTCATACTGGAGTTGAACTAGCTCTACAGCCTAGTACAAATAATTTTACACTAGAGTTGAACTAGCTCTATAGGCTAGTTCAAATAATTTCACACTAGAGTTGAACTAGCTCTATAGCCTAGTACAAATAATTTTACACTAGAGTTGATCTAGCTCTATAAGCTAGTTCAAATAATTTTACACTACAGTTGAACTAGCTCTATAAGCTAGTTCAAATAATTTCACACCAGAGTTGAACTAGCTCTATAGCCTAGTACAAATAATTTTACAATAGAGTTGAACTAGCTCTATAAGCTAGTTATAATAATTTTACACTAGAGTTGAGCTAGCTCTATAAGCTAGTTCAAATAATTTTACACTAGAGTTGAACTAGCTCTATAGCCTAGTACAAATCATTTTACACTAGAGTTAAACTAGCTCTATAAGCTAGTTCAAATAATTTTACACTAGAGTTGTACTAGCTCTATAAGCTAGTTGAAATAATTTTACACTAGAGTTAAACTAGGTATATAGCCTAGTACAAATAATTTTATGCTAGAGTTTAACTAGTTCTATAAGCTATTTCAAATAATTTCACACTGGAGTTGAACTACCTCTATAGCCTAGTACAAATAATTTTACACTAGAGTTGAACTAGCTCTATAGCCTAGTACAAATAATTTTACACTAGAGTTGAACTAGCTCTTTAAGCTAGTTCAAATAATTTTACACTAGAGTTGAACAAGCTCTATAGCCTAGTATAAATAATTTTACACTAGAGTTGAGCTAGCTCTATAAGCTTGTTAAAATAATTTTACACTAGAATTCAGCTAGCTCTATAAGCTAGTTCAAATAATTTTACACTAGAGTTGAACTAGCTCAATAGCCTAGTACAAATAATTTTACACTAGAGTTGAACTAGCTCTATAGCCTAGTACAAAGAATTTTACACTAGAGTAGAACTAGCTCAATAGCCTAGTACAAATAATTTTACACTAGTGTTGAACAAGCTCTATAGCCTAGCATAAATAATTTTACCCTAGAGTTGAGCTAGCTCTATAAGCTAGTTCAAATAATTTTACACTAGAGTTGAACTAGCTCAATAGCCTAGTACAAATCATTTTACACTAGAGTTGAACTAGCTCTATAAGCTAGTTAAAATAATTTTACACTAGAGTTGAACTAGCTCTATAGCCTAGTACAAATAATTTTACACTAGAGTTGATCTAGCTCTATAGCCTAGTACAAATAATTTTACACTAGAGTTGATCTAGCTCTATAAGCTAGTTCAAATAATTTTACACTACAGTTGAACTAGCTCTACAAGCTAGTTCAAATAATTTCACACCAGAGTTAAACTAGCTCTATAGCCTAGTACAAATAATTTTACAATAGAGTTGAACTAGCTCTATAAGCTAGTTATAATAATTTTACACTAGAGTTGAGCTAGCTCTATAAGCTAGTTCAAATAATTTTACACTAGAGTTGAACTAGCTCTATAGCCTAGTACAAATAATTTTACACTAGAGTTAAACTAGCTCTATAAGCTAGTTCAAATAATTTTACACTAGAGATCTACTAGCTCTATAAGGTAGTTGAAATAATTTTACACTAGAGTTAAACTAGCTATATAGCCTAGTACAAATAATTTTATGCTAGAGTTTAACTACTTCTATAAGCTAGTTCAAATAATTTCACACTGGAGTTGAACTAGCTCTACAGCCTAGTACAAATAATTTTACACTAGAGTTGAACTAGCTCTATAGGCTAGTTCTAATAATTTCACACTAGAGTTGAAATAGCTCTATAGCCTAGTACAAATAATTTCACACTAGAGTTGAACTAGCTCTATAGCCTAGTACAAATAATTTTATACTAGAGTTGAACTAGCTCTTCAAGCTAGTTCAAATAATTTTACACTAGAGTTGAACAAGCTCTATAGCCAAGTACAAATAATTTTACACTAGAGTTGAACTACCTCTATAGCCTAATACAAATAATTTTACACTAGAGTTGAACTAGCTCTATAAGCTAGTTCAAATAATTTTACATTAGAGTTGAACTAGCTCTATAGCCTAGTACAAATAATTTTACACTAGAGTTGAACTAGCTATATAAGCTAGTTCAAATAATTTTACACTAGAGTTGAACTATCTCTATAAGCTAGTTGAAATAATTTTACACTAGAGTTGAGCTAGCTCTATAAGCTAGTTCAAATAATTTTACACTAGAGTTGAACTAGCTCTATAGCCTAGTACAAATCATTTTACACTAGAGTTGAACTAGCTCTATAAGCTAGTTAAAATAATTTTACACTAGAGTTGAACTAGCTCTATAGCCTAGTACAAAGAATTTTACACTAGAGTAGAAGTAGCTCAATAGCCTAGTACAAATAATTTTACACTAGTGTTGAACTAGCTCTATAGCCTAGCATAAATAATTTTACACTAGAGTTGAGCTAGCTCTATAAGCTAGTTCAAATAATTTTACACTAGAGTTGAACTAGCTCTATAGCCTAGTACAAATCATTTTACACTAGAGTTGAACTAGCTCTATAAGCTAGTTAAAATAATTTAACACTAGAGTTGAACTAGCTCTATAGCCTAGTACAAATAATTTTACACTAGAGTTGATCTAGCTCTATAAGCTAGTTCAAATAATTTTACACTACAGTTGAACTAGCTCTATAAGCTAGTTCAAATAATTTCACACCAGAGTTGAACTAGCTCTATAGCCTAGTACAAATAATTTTACAATAGAGTTGAACTAGCTCTATAAGCTAGTTATAATAATTTTACACTAGAGTTGAGCTAGCTCTATAAGCTAGTTCAAATAATTTTACACTAGAGTTGAACCAGCTCTATAGCCTAGCACAAATCATTTTACACTAGAGTTAAACTAGCTCTATAAGCTAGTTCAAATAATTTTACACTAGAGTTGTACTAGCTCTATAAGCTAGTTGAAATAATTTTACACTAGAGTTAAACTAGGTATATAGCCTAGTACAAATAATTTTATGCTAGAGTTTAACTAGTTCTATAAGCTATTTAAAATAATTTCACACTGGAGTTGAACTACCTCTACAGCCTAGTACAAATAATTTTACACTAGAGTTGAACTAGCTCTATAGCCTAGTACAAATAATTTTACACTAGAGTTGAACTAGCTCTTTAAGCTAGTTCAAATAATTTTACACTAGAGTTGAACAAGCTCTATAGCCTAGTATAAATAATTTTACACTAGAGTTGAGCTAGCTCTATAAGCTTGTTAAAATAATTTTACACTAGAATTCAGCTAGCTCTATAAGCTAGTTCAAATAATTTTACACTAGAGTTGAACTAGCTCAATAGCCTAGTACAAATAATTTTACACTAGAGTTGAACTAGCTCTATAGCCTAGTACAAAGAATTTTACACTAGAGTAGAACTAGCTCAATAGCCTAGTACAAATAATTTTACACTAGTGTTGAACAAGCTCTATAGCCTAGCATAAATAATTTTACCCTAGAGTTGAGCTAGCTCTATAAGCTAGTTCAAATAATTTTACACTAGAGTTGAACTAGCTCAATAGCCTAGTACAAATCATTTTACACTAGAGTTGAACTAGCTCTATAAGCTAGTTAAAATAATTTTACACTAGAGTTGAACTAGCTCTATAGCCTAGTACAAATAATTTTACACTAGAGTTGATCTAGCTCTATAGCCTAGTACAAATAATTTTACACTAGAGTTGATCTAGCTCTATAAGCTAGTTCAAATAATTTTACACTACAGTTGAACTAGCTCTATAAGCTAGTTCAAATAATTTCACACCAGAGTTAAACTAGCTCTATAGCCTAGTACAAATAATTTTACAATAGAGTTGAACTAGCTCTATAAGCTAGTTATAATAATTTTACACTAGAGTTGAGCTAGCTCTATAAGCTAGTTCAAATAATTTTACACTAGAGTTGAACTAGCTCTATAGCCTAGTACAAATAATTTTACACTAGAGTTAAACTAGCTCTATAAGCTAGTTCAAATAATTTTACACTAGAGATCTACTAGCTCTATAAGGTAGTTGAAATAATTTTACACTAGAGTTAAACTAGCTATATAGCCTAGTACAAATAATTTTATGCCAGAGTTTAACTACTTCTATAAGCTAGTTCAAATAATTTCACACTGGAGTTGAACTAGCTCTACAGCCTAGTACAAATAATTTTACACTAGAGTTGAACTAGCTCTATAGGCTAGTTCAAATAATTTCACACTAGAGTTGAAATAGCTCTATAGCCTAGTACAAATAATTTCACACTAGAGTTGAACTAGCTCTATAGCCTAGTACAAATAATTTTATACTAGAGTTGAACTAGCTCTTCAAGCTAGTTCAAATAATTTTACACTAGAGTTGAACAAGCTCTATAGCCAAGTACAAATAATTTTACACTAGAGTTGAACTACCTCTATAGCCTAATACAAATAATTTTACACTAGAGTTGAACTAGCTCTATAAGCTAGTTCAAATAATTTTACATTAGAGTTGAACTAGCTCTATAGCCTAGTACAAATAATTTTACACTAGAGTTGAACTAGCTATATAAGCTAGTTCAAATAATTTTACACTAGAGTTGAACTATCTCTATAAGCTAGTTGAAATAATTTTACACTAGAGTTGAGCTAGCTCTATAAGCTAGTTCAAATAATTTTACACTAGAGTTGAACTAGCTCTATAGCCTAGTACAAATAATTTTACAATAGAGTTGAACTAGCTCTATAAGCTAGTTATAATAATTTTACACTAGAGTTGAGCTAGCTCTATAAGCTAGTTCAAATAATTTTACACTAGAGTTGAACTAGCTCTATAGCCTAGCACAAATCATTTTACACTAGAGTTAAACTAGCTCTATAAGCTAGTTCAAATAATTTTACACTAGAGTTGTACTAGCTCTATAAGCTAGTTGAAATAATTTTACACTAGAGTTAAACTAGGTATATAGCCTAGTACAAATAATTTTATGCTAGAGTTTAACTAGTTCTATAAGCTATTTAAAATAATTTCACACTGGAGTTGAACTACCTCTACAGCCTAGTACAAATAATTTTACACTAGAGTTGAACTAGCTCTATAGCCTAGTACAAATAATTTCACACTAGAGTTGAACTAGCTCTTTAAGCTAGTTCAAATAATTTTACACTAGAGTTGAACAAGCTCTATAGCCTAGTATAAATAATTTTACACTAGAGTTGAGCTAGCTCTATAAGCTTGTTAAAATAATTTTACACTAGAATTCAGCTAGCTCTATAAGCTAGTTCAAATAATTTTACACTAGAGTTGAACTAGCTCAATAGCCTAGTACAAATAATTTTACACTAGAGTTGAACTAGCTCTATAGCCTAGTACAAAGAATTTTACACTAGAGTAGAACTAGCTCAATAGCCTAGTACAAATAATTTTACACTAGTGTTGAACAAGCTCTATAGCCTAGCATAAATAATTTTACCCTAGAGTTGAGCTAGCTCTATAAGCTAGTTCAAATAATTTTACACTAGAGTTGAACTAGCTCAATAGCCTAGTACAAATCATTTTACACTAGAGTTGAACTAGCTCTATAAGCTAGTTAAAATAATTTTACACTAGAGTTGAACTAGCTCTATAGCCTAGTACAAATAATTTTACACTAGAGTTGATCTAGCTCTATAGCCTAGTACAAATAATTTTACACTAGAGTTGATCTAGCTCTATAAGCTAGTTCAAATAATTTTACACTATAGTTGAACTAGCTCTATAAGCTAGTTCAAATAATTTCACACCAGAGTTAAACTAGCTCTATAGCCTAGTACAAATAATTTTACAATAGAGTTGAACTAGCTCTATAAGCTAGTTATAATAATTTTACACTAGAGTTGAGCTAGCTCTATAAGCTAGTTCAAATAATTTTACACTAGAGTTGAACTAGCTCTATAAGCTAGTTCAAATAATTTTACACTAGAGTTAAACTAGCTCTATAAGCTAGTTCAAATAATTTTACACTAGAGATCTACTAGCTCTATAAGGTAGTTGAAATAATTTTACACTAGAGTTAAACTAGCTATATAGCCTAGTACAAATAATTTTATGCTAGAGTTTAACTACTTCTATAAGCTAGTTCAAATAATTTCACACTGGAGTTGAACTAGCTCTACAGCCTAGTACAAATAATTTTACACTAGAGTTGAACTAGCTCTATAGGCTAGTTCAAATAATTTCACACTAGAGTTGAAATAGCTCTATAGCCTAGTACAAATAATTTCACACTAGAGTTGAACTAGCTCTATAGCCTAGTACAAATAATTTTATACTAGAGTTGAACTAGCTCTTCAAGCTAGTTCAAATAATTTTACACTAGAGTTGAACAAGCTCTATAGCCAAGTACAAATAATTTTACACTAGAGTTGAACTACCTCTATAGCCTAATACAAATAATTTTACACTAGAGTTGAACTAGCTCTATAAGCTAGTTCAAATAATTTTACATTAGAGTTGAACTAGCTCTATAGCCTAGTACAAATAATTTTACACTAGAGTTGAACTAGCTATATAAGCTAGTTCAAATAATTTTACACTAGAGTTGAACTATCTCTATAAGCTAGTTGAAATAATTTTACACTAGAGTTGAGCTAGCTCTATAAGCTAGTACAAATAATTTTACACTAGAGTTGAACTAGCTCTATAGCCTAGTACAAATCATTTTACACTAGAGTTGAACTAGCTCTATAAGCTAGTTAAAATAATTTTACACTAGAGTTGAACTAGCTCTATAGCCTAGTACAAAGAATTTTACACTAGAGTAGAAGTAGCTCAATAGCCTAGTACAAATAATTTTACACTAGTGTTGAACTAGCTCTATAGCCTAGCATAAATAATTTTACACTAGAGTTGAGCTAGCTCTATAAGCTAGTTCAAATAATTTTACACTAGAGTTGAACTAGCTCTATAGCCTAGTACAAATCATTTTACACTAGAGTTGAACTAGCTCTATAAGCTAGTTAAAATAATTTTACACTAGAGTTGAACTTGCTCTATAGCCTAGTACAAATAATTTTACACTAGAGTTGATCTAGCTCTATAGCCTAGTACAAATAATTTTACACTAGAGTTGATCTAGCTCTATAAGCTAGTTCAAATAATTTTACACTACAGTTGAACTAGCTCTATAAGCTAGTTCAAATAATTTCACACCAGAGTTAAACTAGCTCTATAGCCTAGTACAAATAATTTTACAATAGAGTTGAACTAGCTCTATAAGCTAGTTATAATAATTTTACACTAGAGTTGAGCTAGCTCTATAAGCTAGTTCAAATAATTTTACACTAGAGTTGAACTAGCTCTATAGCCTAGTACAAATAATTTTACACTAGAGTTAAACTAGCTCTATAAGCTAGTTCAAATAATTTTACACTAGAGATCTACTAGCTCTATAAGGTAGTTGAAATAATTTTACACTAGAGTTAAACTAGCTATATAGCCTAGTACAAATAATTTTATGCTAGAGTTTAACTACTTCTATAAGCTAGTTCAAATAATTTCACACTGGAGTTGAACTAGCTCTACAGCCTAGTACAAATAATTTTACACTAGAGTTGAACTAGCTCTATAGGCTAGTTCAAATAATTTCACACTAGAGTTGAAATAGCTCTATAGCCTAGTACAAATAATTTCACACTAGAGTTGAACTAGCTCTATAGCCTAGTACAAATAATTTTATACTACAGTTGAACTAGCTCTTCAAGCTAGTTCAAATAATTTTACACTAGAGTTGAACAAGCTCTATAGCCAAGTACAAATAATTTTACACTAGAGTTGAACTACCTCTATAGCCTAATACAAATAATTTTACACTAGAGTTGAACTAGCTCTATAAGCTAGTTCAAATAATTTTACATTAGAGTTGAACTAGCTCTATAGCCTAGTACAAATAATTTTACACTAGAGTTGAACTAGCTATATAAGCTAGTTCAAATAATTTTACACTAGAGTTGAACTATCTCTATAAGCTAGTTGAAATAATTTTACACTAGAGTTGAGCTAGCTCTATAAGCTAGTACAAATAATTTTACACTAGAGTTGAACTAGCTCTATAGCCTACTACAAATCATTTTACACTAGAGTTGAACTAGCTCTATAAGCTAGTTAAAATAATTTTACACTAGAGTTGAACTAGCTCTATAGCCTAGTACAAAGAATTTTACACTAGAGTAGAAGTAGCTCAATAGCCTAGTACAAATAATTTTACACTAGTGTTGAACCAGCTCTATAGCCTAGCATAAATAATTTTACACTAGAGTTGAGCTAGCTCTATAAGCTAGTTCAAATAATTTTACACTAGAGTTGAACTAGCTCTATAGCCTAGTACAAATCATTTTACACTAGAGTTGAACTAGCTCTATAAGCTAGTTAAAATAATTTAACACTAGAGTTGAACTAGCTCTATAGCCTAGTACAAATAATTTTACACTAGAGTTGATCTAGCTCTATAAGCTAGTTCAAATAATTTTACACTACAGTTGAACTAGCTCTATAAGCTAGTTCAAATAATTTCACACCAGAGTTGAACTAGCTCTATAGCCTAGTACAAATAATTTTACAATAGAGTTGAACTAGCTCTATAAGCTAGTTATAATAATTTTACACTAGAGTTGAGCTAGCTCTATAAGCTAGTTCAAATAATTTTACACTAGAGTTGAACTAGCTCTATAGCCTAGCACAAATCATTTTACACTAGAGTTAAACTAGCTCTATAAGCTAGTTCAAATAATTTTACACTAGAGTTGTACTAGCTCTATAAGCTAGTTGAAATAATTTTACACTAGAGTTAAACTAGGTATATAGCTTAGTACAAATAATTTTATGCTAGAGTTTAACTAGTTCTATAAGCTATTTAAAATAATTTCACACTGGAGTTGAACTACCTCTACAGCCTAGTACAAATAATTTTACACTAGAGTTGAACTAGCTCTATAGCCTAGTACAAATAATTTTACACTAGAGTTGAACTAGCTCTTTAAGCTAGTTCAAATAATTTTACACTAGAGTTGAACAAGCTCTATAGCCTAGTATAAATAATTTTACACTAGAGTTGAGCTAGCTCTATAAGCTTGTTAAAATAATTTTACACTAGAATTCAGCTAGCTCTATAAGCTAGTTCAAATAATTTTACACTAGAGTTGAACTAGCTCAATAGCCTAGTACAAATAATTTTACACTAGAGTTGAACTAGCTCTATAGCCTAGTACAAAGAATTTTACACTAGAGTAGAACTAGCTCAATAGCCTAGTACAAATAATTTTACACTAGTGTTGAACAAGCTCTATAGCCTAGCATAAATAATTTTACCCTAGAGTTGAGCTAGCTCTATAAGCTAGTTCAAATAATTTTACACTAGAGTTGAACTAGCTCAATAGCCTAGTACAAATCATTTTACACTAGAGTTGAACTAGCTCTATAAGCTAGTTAAAATAATTTTACACTAGAGTTGAACTAGCTCTATAGCCTAGTACAAATAATTTTACACTAGAGTTGATCTAGCTCTATAGCCTAGTACAAATAATTTTACACTAGAGTTGATCTAGCTCTATAAGCTAGTTCAAATAATTTTACACTACAGTTGAACTAGCTCTATAAGCTAGTTCAAATAATTTCACACCAGAGTTAAACTAGCTCTATAGCCTAGTATAAATAATTTTACAATAGAGTTGAACTAGCTCTATAAGCTAGTTATAATAATTTTACACTAGAGTTGAGCTAGCTCTATAAGCTAGTTCAAATAATTTTACACTAGAGTTGAACTAGCTCTATAGCCTAGTACAAATAATTTTACACTAGAGTTAAACTAGTTCTATAAGCTAGCTCAAATAATTTTACACTAGAGATCTACTAGCTCTATAAGGTAGTTGAAATAATTTTACACTAGAGTTAAACTAGCTATATAGCCTAGTACAAATAATTTTATGCTAGAGTTTAACTACTTCTATAAGCTAGTTCAAATAATTTCACACTGGAGTTGAACTAGCTCTACAGCCTAGTACAAATAATTTTACACTAGAGTTGAACTAGCTCTATAGGCTAGTTCAAATAATTTCACACTAGAGTTGAAATAGCTCTATAGCCTAGTACAAATAATTTCACACTAGAGTTGAACTAGCTCTATAGCCTAGTACAAATAATTTTATACTAGAGTTGAACTAGCTCTTCAAGCTAGTTCAAATAATTTTACACTAGAGTTGAACAAGCTCTATAGCCAAGTACAAATAATTTTACACTAGAGTTGAACTACCTCTATAGCCTAATACAAATAATTTTACACTAGAGTTGAACTAGCTCTATAAGCTAGTTCAAATAATTTTACATTAGAGTTGAACTAGCTCTATAGCCTAGTACAAATAATTTTACACTAGAGTTGAACTAGCTATATAAGCTAGTTCAAATAATTTTACACTAGAGTTGAACTATCTCTATAAGCTAGTTGAAATAATTTTACACTAGAGTTGAGCTAGCTCTATAAGCTAGTTCAAATAATTTTACACTAGAGTTGAACTAGCTCTATAGCCTAGTACAAATCATTTTACACTAGAGTTGAACTAGCTCTATAAGCTAGTTAAAATAATTTTACACTAGAGTTGAACTAGCTCTATAGCCTAGTACAAAGAATTTTACACTAGAGTAGAAGTAGCTCAATAGCCTAGTACAAATAATTTTACACTAGTGTTGAACTAGCTCTATAGCCTAGCATAAATAATTTTACACTAGAGTTGAGCTAGCTCTATAAGCTAGTTCAAATAATTTTACACTAGAGTTGTACTAGCTCTATAGCCTAGTACAAATCATTTTACACTAGAGTTGAACTAGCTCTATAAGCTAGTTAAAATAATTTAACACTAGAGTTGAACTAGCTCTATAGCCTAGTACAAATAATTTTACACTAGAGTTGATCTAGCTCTATAAGCTAGTTCAAATAATTTTACAATACAGTTGAACTAGCTCTATAAGCTAGTTCAAATAATTTCACACCAGAGTTGAACTAGCTCTATAGCCTAGTAGAAATAATTTTACAATAGAGTTGAACTAGCTCTATAAGCTAGTTATAATAATTTTACACTAGAGTTGAGCTAGCTCTATAAGCTAGTTCAAATAATTTTACACTAGAGTTGAACTAGCTCTATAGCCTAGTACAAATAATTTTACACTAGAGATAAACTAGCTCTATAAGCTAGTTCAAATAATTTTACACTAGACTTGTACTAGCTCTATAAGCTAGTTGAAATAATTTTACACTAGAGTTAAACTAGCTATATAGCCTAGAACAAATAATTTTATGCCAGAGTTTAACTAGTTCTTTAAGCTAGTTCAAATAATTTCACACTGGAGTTGAACTAGCTCTACAGCCTAGTACAAATAATTTTACACTAGAGTTGAACTAGCTCTATAGGCTAGTTCAATTAATTTCGCACTAGAGTTGAACTAGCTCTATAGCCTAGTACAAATAATTTTACAATAGAGTTGAACTAGCTCTATAAGCTAGTTATAATAATTTTACACTATAGTTGAGCTAGCTCTATTAGCTAGTTCAAATAATTTTACACTAGAGTTGAACTATCTCTATAAGCTAGTTGAAATAATTTTACACTAGAGTTGAGCTAGCTCTATAAGCTAGTTCAAATAATTTTACACTGGAGTTGAACTAGCTCTATAGCCTAGTACAAATCATTTTACACTAGAGTTGAACTAGCTTTATAAGCTAGTTAAAATAATTTTACACTAGAGTTGAACTAGCTCTATAGCCTAGTACAAATAATTTTACACTAGAGTTGATCTAGCTCTATAAGCTAGTTCAAATAATTTTACACTACAGTTGAACTAGCTCTATAAGCTAGTTCAAATAATTTCACACCAGAGTTGAACTAGCTCTATAGCCTAGTACAAATAATTTTACAATAGAGTCGAACTAGCTCTATAAGCTAGTTATAATAATTTTACACTAGAGTTGAGCTAGCTCTATAAGCTAGTTCAAATAATTTTACACTAGAGTTGAGCTAGCTCTATAGCCTAGTACAAATAATTTTACACTAGAGATAAACTAGCTCTATAAGCTAGTTCAAATAATTTTACACTAGAGTTGTACTAGCTCTATAAGCTAGTTGAAATAATTTTACACTAGAGTTAAACTAGCTATATAGCCTAGTACAAATAATTTTATGCCAGAGTTTAACTAGTTCTTTAAGCTAGTTCAAATAATTTCACACTGGAGTTGAACTAGCTCTACAGCCTAGTACAAATAATTTTACACTAGAGTTGAACTAGCTCTATAGGCTAGTTCAATTAATTTCACACTAGAGTTGAACTAGCTCTATAGCCTAGTACAAATAATTTTATGCCAGAGTTTAACTAGTTCTTTAAGCTAGTTCAAATAATTTCACACTGGAGTTGAACTAGCTCTACAGCCTAGTACAAATAATTTTACACTAGAGTTGAACTAGCTCTATAGGCTAGTTCAATTAATTTCACACTAGAGTTGAACTAGCCCTATAGCCTAGTACAAATAATTTTACACTAGAGTTGATCTAGCTCTATAAGCTAGTTCAAATAATTTTACACTACAGTTGAACTAGCTCTATAAGCTAGTTCAAATAATTTCACACCAGAGTTGAACTAGCTCTATAGCCTAGTACAAATAATTTTACAATAGAGTTGAACTAGCTCTATAAGCTAGTTATAATAATTTTACACTAGAGTTGAGCTAGCTCTATTAGCTAGTTCAAATAATTTTACACTAGAGTTGAACTATCTCTATAAGCTAGTTGAAATAATTTTACACTAGAGTTGAGCTAGCTCTATAAGCTAGTTCAAATAATTTTACACTAGAGTTGAACTAGCTCTATAGCCTAGTACAAATCATTTTACACTAGAGTTGAACTAGCTTTATAAGCTAGTTAAAATAATTTTACACTAGAGTTGAACTAGCTCTATAGCCTAGTACAAATAATTTTACACTAGAGTTGATCTAGCTCTATAAGCTAGTTCAAATAATTTTACACTACAGTTGAACTAGCTCTATAAGCTAGTTCAAATAATTTCACACCAGAGTTGAACTAGCTCTATAGCCTAGTACAAATAATTTTACAATAGAGTTGAACTAGCTCTATAAGCTAGTTATAATAATTTTACACTAGAGTTGAGCTAGCTCTATAAGCTAGTTCAAATAATTTTACACTAGAGTTGAGCTAGCTCTATAGCCTAGTACAAATAATTTTACACTAGAGATAAACTAGCTCTATAAGCTAGTTCAAATAATGTTACACTAGAGTTGTACTAGCTCTATAAGCTAGTTGAAATAATTTTACACTAGAGTTAAACTAGCTATATAGCCTAGTACAAATAATTTTATGCCAGAGTTTAAATAGTTCTTTAAGCTAGTTCAAATAATTTCACACTGGAGTTGAACTAGCTCTACAGCCTAGTACAAATAATTTTACACTAGAGTTGAACTAGCTCTATAGGCTAGTTCAATTAATTTCACACTAGAGTTGAACTAGCTCTATAGCCTAGTACAAATAATTTTATGCGAGAGTTTAACTAGTTCTTTAAGCTAGTTCAAATAATTTCACACTGGAGTTGAACTAGCTCTACAGCCTAGTACAAATAATTTTACACTAGAGTTGAACTAGCTCTATAGGCTAGTTCAATTAATTTCACACTAGAGTTGAACTAGCCCTATAGCCTAGTACAAATAATTTTACACTAGAGTTGATCTAGCTCTATAAGCTAGTTCAAATAATTTTACACTACAGTTGAACTAGCTCTATAAGCTAGTTCAAATAATTTCACACCAGAGTTGAACTAGCTCTATAGCCTAGTACAAATAATTTTACAATAGAGTTGAACTAGCTCTATAAGCTAGTTATAATAATTTTACACTAGAGTTGAGCTAGCTCTATTAGCTAGTTCAAATAATTTTACACTAGAGTTGAACTATCTCTATAAGCTAGTTGAAATAATTTTACACTAGAGTTGAGCTAGCTCTATAAGCTAGTTCAAATAATTTTACACTAGAGTTGAACTAGCTCTATAGCCTAGTACAAATCATTTTACACTAGAGTTGAACTAGCTTTATAAGCTAGTTAAAATAATTTTACACTAGAGTTGAACTAGCTCTATAGCCTAGTACAAATAATTTTACACTAGAGTTGATCTAGCTCTATAAGCTAGTTCAAATAATTTTACACTACAGTTGAACTAGCTCTATAAGCTAGTTCAAATAATTTCACACCAGAGTTGAACTAGCTCTATAGCCTAGTACAAATAATTTTACAATAGAGTTGAACTAGCTCTATAAGCTAGTTATAATAATTTTACACTAGAGTTGAGCTAGCTCTATAAGCTAGTTCAAATAATTTTACACTAGAGTTGAGCTAGCTCTATAGCCTAGTACAAATAATTTTACACTAGAGATAAACTAGCTCTATAAGCTAGTTCAAATAATTTTACACTAGAGTTGTACTAGCTCTATAAGCTAGTTGAAATAATTTTACACTAGAGTTAAACTAGCTATATAGCCTAGTACAAATAATTTTATGCCAGAGTTTAACTAGTTCTTTAAGCTAGTTCAAATAATTTCACACTGGAGTTGAACTAGCTCTACAGCCTAGTACAAATAATTTTACACTAGAGTTGAACTAGCTCTATAGGCTAGTTCAATTAATTTCACACTAGAGTTGAACTAGCTCTATAGCCTAGTACAAATAATTTTACACTAGAGTTGATCTAGCTCTATAAGCTAGTTCAAATAATTTTACACTACAGTTGAACTAGCTCTATAAGCTAGTTGAAATAATTTCACACCAGAGTTGAACTAGCTCTATAGCCTAGTACAAATAATTTTACAATAGAGTTGAACTAGCTCTATAAGCTAGTTATAATAATTTTACACTAGAGTTGAGCTAGCTCTATAAGCTAGTTCAAATAATTTTACACTAGAGTTGAGCTAGCTCTATAGCCTAGTACAAATAATTTTACACTAGAGATAAACTAGCTCTATAAGCTAGTTCAAATAATTTTACACTAGAGTTGTACTAGCTCTATAAGCTAGTTGAAATAATTTTACACTAGAGTTAAACTAGCTATATAGCCTAGTACAAATAATTTTATGCCAGAGTTTAACTAGTTCTTTAAGCTAGTTCAAATAATTTCACACTGGAGTTGAACTAGCTCTACAGCCTAGTACAAATAATTTTACACTAGAGTTGAACTAGCTCTATAGGCTAGTTCAATTAATTTCACACTAGAGTTGAACTAGCTCTATAGCCTAGTACAAATAATTTTATGCGAGAGTTTAACTAGTTCTTTAAGCTAGTTCAAATAATTTCACACTGGAGTTGAACTAGCTCTACAGCCTAGTACAAATAATTTTACACTAGAGTTGAACTAGCTCTATAGGCTAGTTCAATTAATTTCACACTAGAGTTGAACTAGCCCTATAGCCTAGTACAAATAATTTTACACTAGAGTTGATCTAGCTCTATAAGCTAGTTCAAATAATTTTACACTACAGTTGAACTAGCTCTATAAGCTAGTTCAAATAATTTCACACCAGAGTTGAACTAGCTCTATAGCCTAGTACAAATAATTTTACAATAGAGTTGAACTAGCTCTATAAGCTAGTTATAATAATTTTACACTAGAGTTGAGCTAGCTCTATTAGCTAGTTCAAATAATTTTACACTAGAGTTGAACTATCTCTATAAGCTAGTTGAAATAATTTTACACTAGAGTTGAGCTAGCTCTATAAGCTAGTTCAAATAATTTTACACTAGAGTTGAACTAGCTCTATAGCCTAGTACAAATCATTTTACACTAGAGTTGAACTAGCTTTATAAGCTAGTTAAAATAATTTTACACTAGAGTTGAACTAGCTCTATAGCCTAGTACAAATAATTTTACACTAGAGTTGATCTAGCTCTATAAGCTAGTTCAAATAATTTTACACTACAGTTGAACTAGCTCTATAAGCTAGTTCAAATAATTTCACACCAGAGTTGAACTAGCTCTATAGCCTAGTACAAATAATTTTACAATAGAGTTGAACTAGCTCTATAAGCTAGTTATAATAATTTTACACTAGAGTTGAGCTAGCTCTATAAGCTAGTTCAAATAATTTTACACTAGAGTTGAGCTAGCTCTATAGCCTAGTACAAATAATTTTACACTAGAGATAAACTAGCTCTATAAGCTAGTTCAAATAATTTTACACTAGAGTTGTACTAGCTCTATAAGCTAGTTGAAATAATTTTACACTAGAGTTAAACTAGCTATATAGCCTAGTACAAATAATTTTATGCCAGAGTTTAACTAGTTCTTTAAGCTAGTTCAAATAATTTCACACTGGAGTTGAACTAGCTCTACAGCCTAGTACAAATAATTTTACACTAGAGTTGAACTAGCTCTATAGGCTAGTTCAATTAATTTCACACTAGAGTTGAACTAGCTCTATAGCCTAGTACAAATAATTTTACACTAGAGTTGATCTAGCTCTATAAGCTAGTTCAAATAATTTTACACTACAGTTGAACTAGCTCTATAAGCTAGTTGAAATAATTTCACACCAGAGTTGAACTAGCTCTATAGCCTAGTACAAATAATTTTACAATAGAGTTGAACTAGCTCTATAAGCTAGTTATAATAATTTTACACTAGAGTTGAGCTAGCTCTATTAACTAGTTCAAATAATTTTACACTACAGTTGAACTATCTCTATAAGCTAGTTGAAATAATTTTACACTAGAGTTGAGCTAGCTCTATAAGCTAGTTCAAATAATTTTACACTAGAGTTGAACTAGCTCTATAGCCTAGTACAAATCATTTTACACTAGAGTTGAACTAGCTCTATAAGCTAGTTAAAATAATTTTACACTAGAGTTGAACTAGCTCTATAGCCTAGTACAAATAATTTTACACTAGAGTTGATCTAGCTCTATAAGCTAGTTCAAATAATTTTACACTACAGTTGAACTAGCTCTATAAGCTAGTTCAAATAATTTCACACCAGAGTTGAACTAGCTCTATAGCCTAGTACAAATAATTTTACAATAGAGTTGAACTAGCTCTATAAGCTAGTTATAATAATTTTACACTAGAGTTGAGCTAGCTCTATAAGCTAGTTCAAATAATTTTACACTAGAGTTGAGCTAGCTCTATAGCCTAGTACAAATAATTTTACACTAGAGATAAACTAGCTCTATAAGCTAGTTCAAATAATTTTACACTAGAGTTGTACTAGCTCTATAAGCTAGTTGAAATAATTTTACACTAGAGTTAAACTAGCTATATAGCCTAGTACAAATAATTTTATGCCAGAGTTTAACTAGTTCTTTAAGCTAGTTCAAATAATTTCACACTGGAGTTGAACTAGCTCTACAGCCTAGTACAAATAATTTTACACTAGAGTTGAACTAGCTCTATAGGCTAGTTCAATTAATTTCACACTAGAGTTGAACTAGCTCTATAGCCTAGTACAAATAATTTTACACTAGAGTTGATCTAGCTCTATAAGCTAGTTCAAATAATTTTACACTACAGTTGAACTAGCTCTATAAGCTAGTTGAAATAATTTCACACCAGAGTTGAACTAGCTCTATAGCCTAGTACAAATAATTTTACAATAGAGTTGAACTAGCTCTATAAGCTAGTTATAATAATTTTACACTAGAGTTGAGCTAGCTCTATTAACTAGTTCAAATAATTTTACACTACAGTTGAACTATCTCTACAAGCTAGTTGAAATAATTTTACACTAGAGTTGAGCTAGCTCTATAAGCTAGTTCAAATAATTTTACACTAGAGTTGAACTAGCTCTATAGCCTAGTACAAATCATTTTACACTAGAGTTGAACTAGCTCTATAAGCTAGTTAAAATAATTTTACACTAGAGTTGAACTAGCTCTATAGCCTAGTACAAATCATTTTACACTAGAGTTGAACTAGCTTTATAAGCTAGTTAAAATAATTTTACACTAGAGTTGAACTAGCTCTATAGCCTAGTACAAATAATTTTACACTAGAGTTGATCTAGCTCTATAAGCTAGTTGAAATAATTTTACACTACAGTTGAACTAGCTCTATAAGCTAGTTGAAATAATTTCACACCAGAGTTGAACTAGCTCTATAGCCTAGTACAAATAATTTTACAATAGAGTTGAACTAGCTCTATAAGCTAGTTATAATAATTTTACACTAGAGTTGAGCTAGCTCTATTAACTAGTTCAAATAATTTTACACTACAGTTGAACTATCTCTATAAGCTAGTTGAAATAATTTTACACTAGAGTTGAGCTAGCTCTATAAGCTAGTTCAAATAATTTTACACTAGAGTTGAACTAGCTCTATAGCCTAGTACAAATCATTTTACACTAGAGTTGAACTAGCTCTATAAGCTAGTTAAAATAATTTTACACTATAGTTGAACTAGCTCTATAGCCTAGTACAAATCATTTTACACTAGAGTTGAACTAGCTTTATAAGCTAGTTAAAATAATTTTACACTAGAGTTGAACTAGCTCTATAGCCTAGTACAAATAATTTTACACTAGAGTTGATCTAGCTCTATAAGCTAGATCAAATAATTTTACACTACAGTTGAACTAGCTCTATAAGTTAGTTCAAATAATTTCACACCAGAGTTGAACTAGCTCTATAGCCTAGTATAAATAATTTTACAATAGAGTTGAACTAGCTCTATAAGCTAGTTATAATAATTTTACACTAGAGTTGAGCTAGCTCTATAAGCTAGTTCAAATAATTTTACACTAGAGTTGAGCTAGCTCTATAGCCTAGTACAAATAATTTTACACTAGAGATAAACTAGCTCTATAAGCTAGTTCAAATAATTTTACACTAGAGTTGTACTAGCTCTATAAGCTAGTTGAAATAATTTTACACTAGAGTTAAACTAGCTATATAGCCTAGTACAAATAATTTTATTCCAGAGTTTAACTAGTTCTTTAAGCTAGTTCAAATAATTTCACACTGGAGTTGAACTAGCTCTACAGCCTAGTACAAATAATTTTACACTAGAGTTGAACTAGCTCTATAGGCTAGTTCAATTAATTTCACACTAGAGTTGAACTAGCTCTACAGCCTAGTACAAATAATTTTACACTAGAGTTGATCTAGCTCTATAAGCTAGTTCAAATAATTTTACACTACAGTTGAACTAGCTCTATAAGCTAGTTGAAATAATTTCACACCAGAGTTGAACTAGCTCTATAGCCTAGTACAAATAATTTTACAATAGAGTTGAACTAGCTCTATAAGCTAGTTATAATAATTTTACACTAGAGTTGAGCTAGCTCTATTAGCTAGTTCAAATAATTTTACACTAGAGTTGAACTATCTCTATAAGCTAGTTGAAATAATTTTACACTAGAGTTGAGCTGGCTCTATAAGCTAGTTCAAATAATTTTACACTAGAGTTGAACTAGCTCTATAGCCTAGTACAAATCATTTTACACTAGAGTTGAACTAGCTCTATAAGCTAGTTAAAATAATTTTACACTAGAGTTGAACTAGCTCTATAGCCTAGTACAAATAATTTTACACTAGAGTTGATCTAGCTCTATAAGCTAGTTCAAATAATTTTACACTACAGTTGAACTAGCTCTATAAGCTAGTTCAAATAATTTCACACCAGAGTTGAACTAGCTCTATAGCCTACTACAAATAATTTTACAATAGAGTTGAACTAGCTCTATAAGCTAGTTATAATAATTTTACACTAGAGTTGAGCTAGCTCTATAAGCTAGTTCAAATAATTTTACACTAGAGTTGAACTAGCTCTATAGCCTAGTATAAATAATTTTACACTAGAGATAAACTAGCTCTATAAGCTAGTTCAAATAATTTTACACTAGAGTTGTACTAGCTCTATAAGCTAGTTGATATAATTTTACACTAGAGTTAAACTAGCTATATAGCCTCGTACAAATAATTTTATGCTAGAGTTTAACTAGTTCTATAAGCTAGTTCAAATAATTTCACACTGGAGTTGAACTAGCTCTACAGCCTAGTACAAATAATTTTACACTAGAGTTGAACTAGCTCTATAGGCTAGTTCAAATAATTTCACACTAGAGTTGAACTAGCTCTATAGCCTAGTACAAATAATTTTACACTAGAGTTGAACTAGCTCTATAGCCTAGTACAAATAATTTTACACTAGAGTTGAACTAGATCTTTAAGCTAGTTCAAATAATTTTACACTAGAGTTGAACTAGCTCTTTAAGCTAGTTCAAATAATTTTCACCAGAGTTGAACAAGCTTTATAGCAAAGTACAAATAATTCTACACTAGTGTTGAACTAGCTCTATAATCTAGTTATAATAATTTTACACTAGAGTTGAGCTAGCTCTATAAGCTAGTTCAAATAATTTTACACTAGAGTTGAACTAGCTCTATAGCCTAGTACAAATAATTTTACACTAGAGTTAAACTAGCTCTATAAGCTAGTTCAGATAATTCTACACTAGAGTTGTACTAGCTCTATAAGCTAGTTGAAATAATTTTACACTAGAGTTAAACTAGCTATATAGCCTAGTACAAATAATTTTATGCTAGAGTTTAACTAGTTCTATAAGCTAGTTCAAATAATTTCACACTCGAGTTGAACTAGCTCTACAGCCTAGTACAAATAATTTTACACTAGAGTTGAACTAGCTCTATAGGCTAGTTCAAATAATTTCACACTAGAGTTGAAATAGCTCTATAGCCTAGTACAAATATATTTACACTAGAGTTGAACTAGCTCTATAGCCTAGTACAAATAATTTTACACTACAGTTGAACTAGCTCTTTAAGCTAGTTCAAATAATTTTCACCAGAGTTGAACAAGCTCTATAGCCAAGTACAAATAATTTTACACTAGTGTTGAACTAGCTCTATAAGCTAGTTATAATAATTTTACACTAGAGTTGATCTAGCTCTATAAGCTAGTTCAAATAATTTTACACTAGAGTTGAACTAGCTCTATAGCCTAGTACAAATAATTTTACACTAGAGTTAAACTAGCTCTATAAGCTAGTTCAAATAATTCAACACTAGAGTTGTACTACCTCTATAAGCTAGTTGAAATAATTTTACACTAGAGTTAAACTAGCTATATAGCCTAGTACAAATAATTTTATGCTAGAGTTTAACTAGTTCTATTAGCTAGTTCAAATAATTTCACACTGGAGTTGAACTAGCTCTACAGCCTAGTACAAATAATTTTACACTAGAGTTGAACTAGCTCTATAGGCTAGTTCAAATAATTTCACACTAGAGTTGAAATAGCTCTATAGCCTAGTACAAATAATTTTACACTAGAGTTGAACTAGCTCTATAGCCTAGTACAAATAATTTTACACTAGAGTTGAACTAGCTCTTTAAGCTAGTTCAAATAATTTTACACTAGAGTTGAACAAGCTCTATAGCCAAGTACAAATAATTTTACACTAGAGTTGAACTAGCTCTATAGCCTAATACAAATAATTTTACACTAGAGTTGAACTACCTCTATAAGCTAGTTCAAATAATTTTACATTAGAGTTGAACTAGCTCTATAGCCTATTACAAAGAATTTTACACTATAGTAGAACTAGCTCAATAGCCTAGTAAAAATAATTTTACACTAGTGTTGAACTAGCTCTATAGCCTAGTATAAATAATTTTACACTAGAGTTGAGCTAGCTCTATAAGCTAGTTCAAATAATTTTACACTAGAGTTGAACTAGCTCTATAGCCTAGTACAAATCATTTTACACTAGAGTTGAACTAGCTCTATAGGCTAGTTCAAATAATTTCACACTAGAGTTGAAATAGCTCTATAGCCTAGTACAAATATATTTACACTAGAGTTGAACTAGCTCTATAGCCTAGTACAAATAATTTTACACTAGAGTTGAACTAGCTCTTTAAGCTAGTTCAAATAATTTTCACCAGAGTTGAACAAGCTCTATAGCCAAGTACAAATAATTTTACACTAGTGTTGAACTAGCTCTATAAGCTAGTTATAATAATTTTACAATAGAGTTGATCTAGCTCTATAAGCTAGTTCAAATAATTTTACACTAGAGTTGAACTAGCTCTATAGCCTAGTACAAATAATTTTACACTAGAGTTAAACTAGCTCTATAAGCTAGTTCAAATAATTCTACACTAGAGTTGTACTAGCTCTATAAGCTAGTTGAAATAATTTTACACTAGAGTTAAACTAGCTATATAGCCTAGTACAAATAATTTTATGCTAGAGTTAAACTAGCTATATAGCCTAGTACAAATAATTTTACACTAGAGTTAAACTAGCTATATAGCCTAGTACAAATAATTTTACACTAGAGTTAAACTAGTTCTATAAGCTAGTTCAAATAATTTCACACTGGAGTTGAACTAGCTCTACAGCCTAGTACAAATAATTTTACACTAGAGTTGAACTAGCTCTATAGGCTAGTTCAAATAATTTCACACTAGAGTTGAAATAGCTCTATAGCCTAGTACAAATAATTTTACACTAGAGTTGAACTAGCTCTATAGCCTAGTACAAATAATTTTACACTAGAGTTGAACTAGCTCTTTAAGCTAGTTCAAATAATTTTACACTAGAGTTGAACAAGCTCTATAGCCAAGTACAAATAATTTTACACTAGAGTTGAACTAGCTCTATAGCCTAATACAAATAATTTTACACTAGAGTTGAACTACCTCTATAAGCTAGTTCAAATAATTTTACATTAGAGTTGAACTAGCTCTATAGCCTATTACAAAGAATTTTACACTAGAGTAGAACTAGCTCAATAGCCTAGTAAAAATAATTTTACACTAGTGTTGAACTAGCTCTATAGCCTAGTATAAATAATTTTACACTAGAGTTGAGCTAGCTCTATAAGCTAGTTCAAATAATTTTACACTAGAGTTGAACTAGCTCTATAGCCTAGTACAAATCATTTTACACTAGAGTAGAACTAGCTCTATAAGCTAGTTAAAATAATTTTACACTAGAGTTGAACTAGCTCTATAGCCTAGTACAAATAATTTTACACTAGAGTTGAACTAGCTCTATAGGCTAGTTCAAATAATTTCACACTAGAGTTGAAATAGCTCTATAGCCTAGTACAAATATATTTACACTAGAGTTGAACTAGCTCTATAGCCTAGTACAAATAATTTTACACTAGAGTTGAACTAGCTCTTTAAGCTAGTTCAAATAATTTTCACCAGAGTTGAACAAGCTCTATAGCCAAGTACAAATAATTTTACACTAGTGTTGAACTAGCTCTATAAGCTAGTTATAATAATTTTACACTAGAGTTGAGCTAGCTCTATAAGCTAGTTCAAATAATTTTACACTAGAGTTGAACTAGCTCTATAGCCTAGTACAAATAATGTTACACTAGAGTTAAACTAGCTCTATAAGCTAGTTCAAATAATTCTACACTAGAGTTGTACTAGCTCTATAAGCTAGTTGAAATAATTTTACACTAGAGTTAAACTAGCTATATAGCCTAGTACAAATAATTTTATGCTAGAGTTTAACTAGTTCTATAAGCTAGTTCAAATAATTTCACACTGGAGTTGAACTAGCTCTACAGCCTAGTATAAATAATTTTACACTAGAGTTGAACTAGCTCCATAGGCTAGTTCAAATAATTTCACACTAGAGTTGAAATAGCTATATAGCCTAGTACAAATAATTTTACACTAGAGTTGAACTAGCTCTATAGCCTAGTACAAATAATTTTACACTAGAGTTGAACTAGCTCTTTAAGCTAGTTCAAATAATTTTACACTAGAGTTGAACAAGCTCTATAGCCAAGTACAAATAATTTTACACTAGAGTTGAAATAGCTCTATAGCCTAATACAAATAATTTTACACTAGAGTTGAACTACCTCTATAAGCTAGTTCAAATAATTTTACATTAGAGTTGAACTAGCTCTATAGCCTATTACAAAGAATTTTACACTAGAGTAGAACTAGCTCAATAGCCTAGTAAAAATAATTTTACACTAGTGTTGAACTAGCTCTATAGCCTAGTATAAATAATTTTACACTAGAATTGAACTAGCTCTTTAAGCTAGTTCAAATAATTTTACACTAGAGTTGAACAAGCTCTATAGCCAAGTACAAATAATTTTACACTAGAGTTGAACTAGCTCTATAGCCTAATACAAATAATTTTACACTAGAGTTGAACTACCTCTATAAGCTAGTTCAAATAATTTTACATTAGAGTTGAACTAGCTCTATAGCCTATTAAAAAGAATTTTACACTAGAGTAGAACTAGCTCAATAGCCTAGTAAAAATAATTTTACACTAGTGTTGAACTAGCTCTATAGCCTAGTATAAATAATTTTACACTAGAGTTGAGCTAGCTCTATAAGCTTGTTAAAATAATTTTACACTAGAGTTGAACTAGCTCTATAGCCTAGTACAAATCATTTTACACTAGAGTTGAACTAGCTCTATAAGCTAGTTAAAATAATTTTACACTAGAGTTGAACTAGCTCTATAGCCTAGTACAAATAATTTTACACTAGAGTTGATCTAGCTCTATAAGCTAGTTCAAATAATTTTACACTACAGTTGAACTAGCTCTATAAGCTTGTTCAAATAATTTCACACCAGAG
Organism: Triticum urartu; assembly: GCF_056163025.1. Taxonomy (NCBI): domain Eukaryota; kingdom Viridiplantae; phylum Streptophyta; class Magnoliopsida; order Poales; family Poaceae; genus Triticum; species Triticum urartu. Next base: position 93,762,787 of record NC_141879.1, read on the forward strand.
TTGAACTAGCTCTATAGCCTAGTACAAATAATTTTACAATAGAGTTGAACTAGCTCTATAAGCTAGTTATAATAATTTTACACTAGAGTTGAGCTAGCTCTATGAGCTAGTTCAAATAATTTTACACTAGAGTTGAACTAGCTCTATAGCCTAGTACAAATAATTTTACACTAGAGATAAACTAGCTCTATAAGCTAGTTCAAATAATTTTACACTAGAGTTGTACTAGCTCTATAAGCTAGTTGAAATAATTTTACACTAGAGTTAAACTAGCTATATAGCCTAGTACAAATAATTTTATGCTAGAGTTTAACTAGTTCTATAAGCTAGTTCAAATAATTTCACACTTGAGTTGAACTAGCTCTACAGCCTAGTACAAATAATTTTACACTAGAGTTGAACTAGCTCTATAGGCTAGTTCAAATAATTTCATACTAGAGTTGAACTAGCTCTATAGCCTAGTACAAATAATTTTACACTAGAGTTGATCTAGCTCAATAAGCTAGTTCAAAGAATTTTACACTACAGTTGAACTAGCTCTATAAGCTAGTTCAAATAATTTCACACCAGAGTTGAACTAGCTCTATAGCCTAGTACAAATAATTTTACACTAGAGTTGAACTAGCTCTATAAGCTAGTTATAATAATTTTACAATATAGTTGAGCTAGCTCTATAAGCTAGTTCAAATAATTTTACACTAGAGTTGAACTAGCTCTATAGCCTAGTACAAATCATTTTACACTAGAGTTAAACTAGCTCTATAAGCTAGTTCAAATAATTTTACACTAGAGTTGTACTAGCTCTATAAGCTAGTTGAAATAATTTTACACTAGAGTTAAACTAGCTATATAGCCTAGTACAAATAATTTTATGCTAGAGCTTAACTAGTTCTATAAGCTAGTTCAAATAATTTCACACTGGAGTTGAACTAGCTCTACAGCTTAGTACAAATTATTTTACACTAGAGTTGAACTAGCTCTATAGGCTAGTTCAAATAATTTCACACTAGAGTTGAACTAGCTCTATAGCCTAGTACAAATAATTTTACACTAGAGTTGAACTAGCTCTATAGCCTAGTACAAATAATTTTACACTAGAGTTGAACTAGATCTTTAAGCTAGTTCAAATAATTTTACACTAGAGTTGAACAAGCTCTATAGCCAAGTACAAATAATTTTACACTAGAGTTGAACAAGCTCTATAGCCTAATACAAATAATTTTACACTAGAGTTGAAGTAGCTCTATAAGCTAGTTCAAATAATTTTACATTAGAGTTGAACTAGCTCTATAGCCTAGTACAAATAATTTTACACTAGAGTTGAACTAGCTATATAAGCTAGTTCAAATAATTTTACACTAGAGTTGAACTAGCTCTATAGCCTAGTACAAATAATTTTACACTACAATTGAACTAGCTCTTTAAGCTAGTTGAAATAATTTTACACTAGAGTTGAGCTATCTCTATTAGCTAGTTGAAATAATTTTACACTAGAGTTGAACTATCTCTATAAGCTAGTTGAAATAATTTTACACTAGAGTTGAGCTAGCTCTATAAGCTAGTTCAAATAATTTTACACTAGAGTTGAACTAGCTCTATAGCCTAGTACAAATCATTTTACACTAGAGTTGAACTAGCTCTATAAGCTAGTTAAAATAATTTTACACTAGAGTTGAACTAGCTCTATAGCCTAGTACAAAGAATTTTACACTAGAGTAGAACTAGCTCAATAGCCTAGTACAAATAATTTTACAATAGTGTTGAACTAGCTCTATAGCCTAGTATAAATAATTTTACACTAGAGTTGAGCTAGCTCTATAAGCTAGTTCAAATAATTTTACACTAGAGTTGAACTAGCTCTATAGCCTAGTACAAATCATTTTACACTAGAGTTGAACTAGATCTATAAGCTAGTTAAAATAATTTTACACTAGAGTTGAACTAGCTCTATAGCCTAGTACAAATAATTTTACACTAGAGTTGATCTAACTCTATAAGCTAGTTCAAATAATTTTACACTACAGTTGAACTAGCTCTATAAGCTATTTCAAATAATTTCACACCAGAGTTGAACTAGATCTATAGCCTAGTACAAATAATTTTACAATAGAGTTGAACTAGCTCTATAAGCTAGTTATAATAATTTTACACTAGAGTTGAGCTAGCTCTATAAGCTAGTTCAAGTAATTTTACACTAGAGTTGAACTAGCTCTATAGCCTAGTACAAATAATTTTACACTAGAGTTAAACTAGCTCTATAGGGCTAGTTCAAATAATTTTACACTAGAGTTGTACTAGCTCTATAAGCTAGTTGAAATAATTTTACACTAGAGTTAAACTAGCTATATAGCCTAGTACAAATAATTTTATCCTAGAGCTTAACTAGTTCTATAAGCTAGTTCAAATAATTTCACACTGGAGTTGAACTAGCTCTACAACCTAGTACAAATAATTTTACACTAGAGTTGAACTAGCTCTATAGGCTAGTTCAAATAATTTCACACTAGAGTTGAACTAGCTCTATAGCCTAGTAAAAATAATTTCACACTAGAGTTGAACTAGCTCTATAGCCTAGTACAAATAATTTTACACTAGAGTTGAACTAGCTCTTTAAGCTAGTTCAAATAATTTTACACTAGAGTTGATCTAGCTCTATAAGCTAGTTCAAATAATTTTACACTACTATTGAACTAGCTCTATAAGCTAGTTCAAATAATTTCACACCAGAGTTGAACTAGCTCTATAGCCTAGTACAAATAATTTACACTAGAGTTGAACTAGCTCTATAGCCTAGTACAAATAATTTTACACTAGAGTTGAACTAGCTCTTTAAGCTTGTTCAAATAATTTTACACTAGAGTTGAACAAGCTCTATAGCCAAGTGCAAATAATTTTACACTAGAGTTGAGCTAGCTCTATAAGCTAGTTCAAATAATTTTACACTAGAGTTGAACTAGCTCTATAGCCTAGTACAAATAATTTTACACCACAATTGAACTAGCTCTTTAAGCTAGTTGAAATAATTTTACACTAGAGTTGAGCTATCTCTATTAGCTAGTTGAAATAATTTTACACTAGACTTGAACTATCTCTATAAGCTAGTTGAAATAATTTTACACTAGAGTTGAGCTAGCTCTATAAGCTAGTTCAAATAATTTTACACTAGAGTTGAACTAGCTCTATAGCCTAGTACAAATCATTTTACACTAGAGTTGAACTAGCTCTATAAGCTAGTTAAAATAATTTTACACTAGAGTTGAACTAGCTCTATAGCCTAGTACAAAGAATTTTACACCAGAGTAGAACTAGCTCAATAGCCTAGTACAAATAATTTTACACTAGTGTTGAACTAGCTCTATAGCCTAGTATAAATAATTTTACACTAGAGTTGAGCTAGCTCTATAAGCTAGTTCAAATAATTTTACACTAGAGTTGAACTAGCTCTATAGCCTAGTACAAATCATTTTACACTAGAGTTGAACTAGATCTATAAGCTAGTTAAAATAATTTTACACTAGAGTTGAACTAGCTCTATAGCCTAGTACAAATAATTTTACACTAGAGTTGATCTAGCTCTATAAGCTAGTTCAAATAATTTTACACTACAGTTGAACTAGCTCTATAAGCTATTTCAAATAATTTCACACCAGAGTTGAACTAGATCTATAGCCTAGTACAAATAATTTTACAATAGAGTTGAACTAGCTCTATAAGCTAGTTATAATAATTTTACACTAGAGTTGAGCTAGCTCTATAAGCTAGTTCAAGTAATTTTACACTAGAGTTGAACTAGCTCTATAGCCTAGTACAAATAATTTTACACTAGAGTTAAACTAGCTCTATAGGGCTAGTTCAAATAATTTTACACTAGAGTTGTACTAGCTCTATAAGCTAGTTGAAATAATTTTACACTAGAGTTAAACTAGCTATATAGCCTAGTACAAATAATTTTATGCTAGAGCTTAACTAGTTCTATAAGCTAGTTCAAATAATTTCACACTGGAGTTGAACTAGCTCTACAGCCTAGTACAAATAATTTTACACTAGAGGTTAACTAGCTCTATAGGCTAGTTCAAATAATTTCACACTAGAGTTGAACTAGCTCTATAGCCTAGTAAAAATAATTTTACACTAGAGTTGAACTAGCTCTATAGCCTAGTACAAATAATTTTACACTAGAGTTGAACTAGCTCTTTAAGCTAGTTCAAATAATTTTACACTAGAGTTGATCTAGCTCTATAAGCTAGTTCAAATAATTTTACACTACTATTGAACTAGCTCTATAAGCTAGTTCAAATAATTTCACACCAGAGTTGAACTAGCTCTATAGCCTAGTACAAATAATTTACACTAGAGTTGAACTAGCTCTATAGCCTAGTACAAATAATTTTACACTAGAGTTGAACTAGCTCTTTAAGCTAGTTCAAATAATTTTACACTAGAGTTGAACAAGCTCTATAGCCAAGTACAAATAATTTTACACTAGAGTTGAGCTAGCTCTATAAGCTAGTTCAAATAATTTTACACTAGAGTTGAACTAGCTCTATAGCCTAATACAAATAATTTTACACTAGAGTTGAACTAGCTCTATCAGCTAGTTCAAATAATTTTACATTAGAGTTGAACTAGCTCTATAGCCTAGTATAAATAATTTTACACTAGAGTTGAGCTAGCTCTATAAGCTAGTTCAAATAATTTTACACTAGAGTTGAACTAGCTCTATAGCCTAGTACAAATCATTTTACACTAGAGTTGAACTAGATCTATAAGCTAGTTAAAATAATTTTACACTAGAGTTGAACTAGCTCTATAGCCTAGTACAAATAATTTTACACTAGAGTTGATCTAGCTCTATAAGCTAGTTCAAATAATTTTACACTACAGTTGAACTAGCTCTATAAGCTATTTCAAATAATTTCACACCAGAGTTGAACTAGATCTATAGCCTAGTACAAATAATTTTACAATAGAGTTGAACTAGCTCTATAAGCTAGTTATAATAATTTTACACTAGAGTTGAGCTAGCTCTATAAGCTAGTTCAAGTAATTTTACACTAGAGTTGAACTAGCTCTATAGCCTAGTACAAATAATTTTACACTAGAGTTAAACTAGCTCTATAGGGCTAGTTCAAATAATTTTACACTAGAGTTGTACTAGCTCTATAAGCTAGTTGAAATAATTTTACACTAGAGTTAAACTAGCTATATAGCCTAGTACAAATAATTTTATGCTAGAGCTTAACTAGTTCTATAAGCTAGTTCAAATAATTTCACACTGGAGTTGAACTAGCTCTACAGCCTAGTACAAATAATTTTACACTAGAGTTGAACTAGCTCTATAGGCTAGTTCAAATAATTTCACACTAGAGTTGAACTAGCTCTATAGCCTAGTAAAAATAATTTCACACTAGAGTTGAACTAGCTCTATAGCCTAGTACAAATAATTTTACACTAGAGTTGAACTAGCTCTTTAAGCTAGTTCAAATAATTTTACACTAGAGTTGATCTAGCTCTATAAGCTAGTTCAAATAATTTTACACTACTATTGAACTAGCTCTATAAGCTAGTTCAAATAATTTCACACCAGAGTTGAACTAGCTCTATAGCCTAGTACAAATAATTTACACTAGAGTTGAACTAGCTCTATAGCCTAGTACAAATAATTTTACACTAGAGTTGAACTAGCTCTTTAAGCTAGTTCAAATAATTTTACACTAGAGTTGAACAAGCTCTATAGCCAAGTACAAATAATTTTACACTAGAGTTGAGCTAGCTCTATAAGCTAGTTCAAATAATTTTACACTAGAGTTGAACTAGCTCTATAGCCTAATACAAATAATTTTACACTAGAGTTGAACTAGCTCTATAAGCTAGTTCAAATAATTTTACATTAGAGTTGAACTAGCTCTATAGCCTAGTACAAATAATTTTACACTAGAGTTGAACTAGCTATATAAGCTAGTTCAAATAATTTTACACTAGAGTTGAACTAGCTCTATAGCCTAGTACAAATAATTTTACACTAGAGTTGAACTAGCTATATAAGCTAGTTCAAATAATTTTACACTAGAGTTGAACTAGCTCTATAGCCTAGTACAAATAATTTTACACTACAATTGAACTAGCTCTTTAAGCTAGTTGAAATAATTTTACACTAGAGTTGAGCTAGCTCTATTAGCTAGTTCAAATAATTTTACACTCGAGTTGAACTATCTCTATAGCCTAGTACAAATCATTTTACACTAGTGTTGAACTAGCTCTATAAGCTAGTTAAAATAATTTTACACTAGAGTTGAACTAGCTCTATAGCCTAGTACAAAGAATTTTACACTAGAGTAGAACTAGCTCAATAGCCTAGTACAAATAATTTTACACTAGTGTTGAACTAGCTCTATAGTCTAGTATAAATAATTTTACACTAGAGTTGAGCTAGCTCTATAAGCTAGTTCAAATAATTTTACACTAGAGTTGAACTAGCTCTATAGCCTAGTACAAATCATTTTACAGTAGAGTTGAACTAGCTCTATAAGCTAGTTAAAATAATTTTACACTAGAGTTGAACTAGCTCTATAGCTTAGTACAAATAATTTTACACTAGAGTTGATCTAGCTCTATAAGCTAGTTCAAATAATTTTACACTACTATTGAACTAGCTCTATAAGCTAGTTCAAATAATTTCACACCAGAGTTGAACTAGCTCTATAGCCTAGTAAAAATAATTTACACTAGAGTTGAACTAGCTCTATAGCCTAGTACAAATAATTTTACACTAGAGTTGAACTAGCTCTTTAAGCTAGTTCAAATAATTTTACACTAGAGTTGAACAAGCTCTATAGCCAAGTACAAATAATTTTACACTAGAGTTGAGCTAGCTCTATAAGCTAGTTCAAATAATTTTACACTAGAGTTGAACTAGCTCTATAGCCTAGTACAAATAATTTTACACTAGAGATAAACTAGCTCTATAAGCTAGTTCAAATAATTTTACACTAGAGTTTTACTAGCTCTATAAGCTAGTTGAAATAATTTTACACTAGAGTTAAACTAGCTATATAGCCTAGTACAAATAATTTTATGCTAGAGCTTAACTAGTTCTATAAGCTAGTTCAAATAATTTCACACCAGAGTTGAACTAGCTCTATAGCCTAGTAAAAATAATTTACACTAGAGTTGAACTAGCTCTATAGCCTAGTACAAATAATTTTACACTAGAGTTGAACTAGCTCTTTAAGCTAGTTCAAATAATTTTACACTAGAGTTGAACAAGCTCTATAGCCAAGTACAAATAATTTTACACTAGAGTTGAGCTAGCTCTATAAGCTAGTTCAAATAATTTCACACTAGAGTTGAACTAGCTCTATAGCCTAGTACAAATAATTTTACACTAGAGTTGAACTAGCTCTTTAAGCTAGTTCAAATAATTTTACACTAGAGTTGAACAAGCTCTATAGCCAAGTACAAATAATTTTACACTAGAGTTGAACTAGCTCTATAGCCTAATACAAATAATTTTACACTAGAGTTGAACTACCTCTATAAGCTAGTTCAAATAATTTTACATTAGAGTTGAACTAGCTCTATAGCCTATTAAAAAGAATTTTACACTAGAGTAGAACTAGCTCAATAGCCTAGTAAAAATAATTTTACACTAGTGTTGAACTAGCTCTATAGCCTAGTATAAATAATTTTACACTAGAGTTGAGCTAGCTCTATAAGCTTGTTCAAATAATTTTACACTAGAGTTGAACTAGCTCTATAGCCTAGTACAAATCATTTTACACTAGAGTTGAACTAGCTCTATAAGCTAGTTAAAATAATTTTACACTAGAGTTGAACTAGCTCTATAGCCTAGTACAAATAATTTTACACTAGAGTTGATCTAGCTCTATAAGCTAGTTCAAATAATTTTACACTACAGTTGAACTAGCTCTATAAGCTTGTTCAAATAATTTCACACCAGAGTTGAACTAGCTCTATAGCCTAGTACAAATAATTTTACAATAGAGTTGAACTAGCTCTATAAGCTAGTTATAATAATTTTACACTAGAGTTGAGCTAGCTCTATGAGCTAGTTCAAATAATTTTACACTAGAGTTGAACTAGCTCTATAGCCTAGTACAAATAATTTTACACTAGTGATAAACTAGCTCTATAAGCTAGTTCAAATAATTTTACACTAGAGTTGTACTAGCTCTATAAGCTAGTTGAAATAATTTTACACTAGAGTTAAACTAGCTATATAGCCTAGTACAAATAATTTTATGCTAGAGTTTAACTAGTTCTATAAGCTAGTTCAAATAATTTCACACTTGAGTTGAACTAGCTCTACAGCCTAGTACAAATAATTTTACACTAGAGTTGAACTAGCTCTATAGGCTAGTTCAAATAATTTCATACTAGAGTTGAACTAGCTCTATAGCCTAGTACAAATAATTTTACACTAGAGTTGATCTAGCTCAATAAGCTAGTTCAAATAATTTTACACTACAGTTGAACTAGCTCTATAAGCTAGTTCAAATAATTTCACACCAGAGTTGAACTAGCTCTATAGCCTAGTACAAATAATTTTACAATAGAGTTGAACTAGCTCTATAAGCTAGTTATAATAATTTTACAATATAGTTGAGCTAGCTCTATAAGCTAGTTCAAATAATTTTACACTAGAGTTGAACTAGCTCTATAGCCTAGTACAAATCATTTTACACTAGAGTTAAACTAGCTCTATAAGCTAGTTCAAATAATTTTACACTAGAGTTGTACTAGCTCTATAAGCTAGTTGAAATAATTTTACACTAGAGTTCAACTAGCTATATAGCCTAGTACAAATAATTTTATGCTAGAGCTTAACTAGTTCTATAAGCTAGTTCAAATAATTTCACACTAGAGTTGAACTAGCTCTACAGCTTAGTACAAATTATTTTACACTAGAGTTGAACTAGCTCTATAGGCTAGTTCAAATAATTTCACACTAGAGTTGAACTAGCTCTATAGCCTAGTACAAATAATTTTACACTAGAGTTGAACTAGCTCTATAGCCTAGTACAAATAATTTTACACTAGAGTTGAACTAGATCTTTAAGCTAGTTCAAATAATTTTACACTAGAGTTGAACAAGCTCTATAGCCAAGTACAAATAATTTTACACTAGAGTTGAACAAGCTCTATAGCCTAATACAAATAATTTTACACTAGAGTTGAAGTAGCTCTATAAGCTAGTTCAAATAATTTTACATTAGAGTTGAACTAGCTCTATAGCCTAGTACAAATAATTTTACACTAGAGTTGAACTAGCTATATAAGCTAGTTCAAATAATTTTACACTAGAGTTGAACTAGCTCTATAGCCTAGTACAAATAATTTTACACTACAATTGAACTAGCTCTTTAAGCTAGTTGAAATAATTTTACACTAGAGTTGAGCTATCTCTATTAGCTAGTTGAAATAATTTTACACTAGAGTTGAACTATCTCTATAAGCTAGTTGAAATAATTTTACACTAGAGTTGAGCTAGCTCTATAGCCTAGTACAAATAATTTTACACTAGAGTTGAACTAGCTCTATAGCCTAGTACAAATAATTTTACACTAGAGTTGAACTAGCTCTATAAGCTAGTTAAAATAATTTTACACTAGAGTTGAACTAGCTCTATAGCCTAGTACAAAGAATTTTACACTAGAGTAGAACTAGCTCAATAGCCTAGTACAAATAATTTTACACTAGTGTTGAACTAGCTCTATAGCCTAGTACAAATAATTTTACACTAGAGATAAACTAGCTCTATAAGCTAGTTCAAATAATTTTACACTAGAGTTGTACTAGCTCTATAAGCTAGTTGAAATAATTTTACACTAGAGTTAAACTAGCTATATAGCCTAGTACAAATAATTTTATGCTAGAGTTTAACTAGTTCTATAAGCTAGTTCAAATAATTTCACACTTGAGTTGAACTAGCTCTACAGCCTAGTACAAATAATTTTACACTAGAGTTGAACTAGCTCTATAGGCTAGTTCAAATAATTTCATACTAGAGTTGAACTAGCTCTATAGCCTAGTACAAATAATTTTACACTAGAGTTGATCTAGCTCAATAAGCTAGTTCAAATAATTTTACACTACAGTTGAACTAGCTCTATAAGCTAGTTCAAATAATTTCACACCAGAGTTGAACTAGCTCTATAGCCTAGTACAAATAATTTTACAATAGAGTTGAACTAGCTCTATAAGCTAGTTATAATAATTTTACAATATAGTTGAGCTAGCTCTATAAGCTAGTTCAAATAATTTTACACTAGAGTTGAACTAGCTCTATAGCCTAGTACAAATCATTTTACACTAGAGTTAAACTAGCTCTATAAGCTAGTTCAAATAATTTTACACTAGAGTTGTACTAGCTCTATAAGCTAGTTGAAATAATTTTACACTAGAGTTAAACTAGCTATATAGCCTAGTACAAATAATTTTATGCTAGAGCTTAACTAGTTCTATAAGCTAGTTCAAATAATTTCACACTGGAGTTGAACTAGCTCTACAGCTTAGTACAAATTATTTTACACTAGAGTTGAACTAGCTCTATAGGCTAGTTCAAATAATTTCACACTAGAGTTGAACTAGCTCTATAGCCTAGTACAAATAATTTTACACTAGAGTTGAACTAGCTCTATAGCCTAGTACAAATAATTTTACACTAGAGTTGAACTAGATCTTTAAGCTAGTTCAAATAATTTTACACTAGAGTTGAACAAGCTCTATAGCCAAGTACAAATAATTTTACACTAGAGTTGAACAAGCTCTATAGCCTAATACAAATAATTTTACACTAGAGTTGAAGTAGCTCTATAAGCTAGTTCAAATAATTTTACATTAGAGTTGAACTAGCTCTATAGCCTAGTACAAATAATTTTACACTAGAGTTGAACTAGCTATATAAGCTAGTTCAAATAATTTTACACTAGAGTTGAACTAGCTCTATAGCCTAGTACAAATAATTTTACACTACAATTGAACTAGCTCTTTAAGCTAGTTGAAATAATTTTACACTAGAGTTGAGCTATCTCTATTAGCTAGTTGAAATAATTTTACACTAGAGTTTAACTATCTCTATAAGCTAGTTGAAATAATTTTACACTAGAGTTGAGCTAGCTCTATAGCCTAGTACAAATAATTTTACACTAGAGTTGAACTAGCTCTATAGCCTAGTACAAATCATTTTACACTAGAGTTGAACTAGCTCTATAAGCTAGTTATAATAATTTTACACTAGAGTTGAGCTAGCTCTATGAGCTAGTTCAAATAATTTTACACTAGAGTTGAACTAGCTCTATAGCCTAGTACAAATAATTTTACACTAGTGATAAACTAGCTCTATAAGCTAGTTCAAATAATTTTACACTAGAGTTGAGCTAGCTCTATAAGCTAGTTGAAATAATTTTACACTAGAGTTAAACTAGCTATATAGCCTAGTACAAATAATTTTATGCTAGAGTTTAACTAGTTCTATAAGCTAGTTCAAATAATTTCACACTTGAGTTGAACTAGCTCTACAGCCTAGTACAAATAATTTTACACTAGAGTTGAACTAGCTCTATAGGCTAGTTCAAATAATTTCATACTAGAGTTGAACTAGCTCTATAGCCTAGTACAAATAATTTTACACTAGAGTTGATCTAGCTCAATAAGCTAGTTCAAATAATTTTACACTACAGTTGAACTAGCTCTATAAGCTAGTTCAAATAATTTCACACCAGAGTTGAACTAGCTCTATAGCCTAGTACAAATAATTTTACAATAGAGTTGAACTAGCTCTATAAGCTAGTTATAATAATTTTACAATATAGTTGAGCTAGCTCTATAAGCTAGTTCAAATAATTTTACACTAGAGTTGAACTAGCTCTATAGCCTAGTACAAATCATTTTACACTAGAGTTAAACTAGCTCTATAAGCTAGTTCAAATAATTTTACACTAGAGTTGTACTAGCTCTATAAGCTAGTTGAAATAATTTTACACTAGAGTTCAACTAGCTATATAGCCTAGTACAAATAATTTTATGCTAGAGCTTAACTAGTTCTATAAGCTAGTTCAAATAATTTCACACTGGAGTTGAACTAGCTCTACAGCTTAGTACAAATTATTTTACACTAGAGTTGAACTAGCTCTATAGGCTAGTTCAAATAATTTCACACTAGAGTTGAACTAGCTCTATAGCCTAGTACAAATAATTTTACACTAGAGTTGAACTAGCTCTATAGCCTAGTACAAATAATTTTACACTAGAGTTGAACTAGATCTTTAAGCTAGTTCAAATAATTTTACACTAGAGTTGAACAAGCTCTATAGCCAAGTACAAATAATTTTACACTAGAGTTGAACAAGCTCTATAGCCTAATACAAATAATTTTACACTAGAGTTGAAGTAGCTCTATAAGCTAGTTCAAATAATTTTACATTAGAGTTGAACTAGCTCTATAGCCTAGTACAAATAATTTTACACTAGAGTTGAACTAGCTATATAAGCTAGTTCAAATAATTTTACACTAGAGTTGAACTAGCTCTATAGCCTAGTACAAATAATTTTACACTACAATTGAACTAGCTCTTTAAGCTAGTTGAAATAATTTTACACTAGAGTTGAGCTATCTCTATTAGCTAGTTGAAATAATTTTACACTAGAGTTGAACTATCTCTATAAGCTAGTTGAAATAATTTTACACTAGAGTTGAGCTAGCTCTATAGCCTAGTACAAATAATTTTACACTAGAGTTGAACTAGCTCTATAGCCTAGTACAAATAATTTTACACTAGAGTTGAACTAGCTCTATAAGCTAGTTAAAATAATTTTACACTAGAGTTGAACTAGCTCTATAGCCTAGTACAAAGAATTTTACACTAGAGTAGAACTAGCTCAATAGCCTAGTACAAATAATTTTACACTAGTGTTGAACTAGCTCTATAGCCTAGTACAAATAATTTTACACTAGAGATAAACTAGCTCTATAAGCTAGTTCAAATAATTTTACACTAGAGTTGTACTAGCTCTATAAGCTAGTTGAAATAATTTTACACTAGAGTTAAACTAGCTATATAGCCTAGTACAAATAATTTTATGCTAGAGTTTAACTAGTTCTATAAGCTAGTTCAAATAATTTCACACTTGAGTTGAACTAGCTCTACAGCCTAGTACAAATAATTTTACACTAGAGTTGAACTAGCTCTATAGGCTAGTTCAAATAATTTCATACTAGAGTTGAACTAGCTCTATAGCCTAGTACAAATAATTTTACACTAGAGTTGATCTAGCTCAATAAGCTAGTTCAAATAATTTTACACTACAGTTGAACTAGCTCTATAAGCTAGTTCAAATAATTTCACACCAGAGTTGAACTAGCTCTATAGCCTAGTACAAATAATTTTACAATAGAGTTGAACTAGCTCTATAAGCTAGTTATAATAATTTTACAATATAGTTGAGCTAGCTCTATAAGCTAGTTCAAATAATTTTACACTAGAGTTGAACTAGCTCTATAGCCTAGTACAAATCATTTTACACTAGAGTTAAACTAGCTCTATAAGCTAGTTCAAATAATTTTACACTAGAGTTGTACTAGCTCTATAAGCTAGTTGAAATAATTTTACACTAGAGTTAAACTAGCTATATAGCCTAGTACAAATAATTTTATGCTAGAGCTTAACTAGTTCTATAAGCTAGTTCAAATAATTTCACACTGGAGTTGAACTAGCTCTACAGCTTAGTACAAATTATTTTACACTAGAGTTGAACTAGCTCTATAGGCTAGTTCAAATAATTTCACACTAGAGTTGAACTAGCTCTATAGCCTAGTACAAATAATTTTACACTAGAGTTGAACTAGCTCTATAGCCTAGTACAAATAATTTTACACTAGAGTTGAACTAGATCTTTAAGCTAGTTCAAATAATTTTACACTAGAGTTGAACAAGCTCTATAGCCAAGTACAAATAATTTTACACTAGAGTTGAACAAGCTCTATAGCCTAATACAAATAATTTTACACTAGAGTTGAAGTAGCTCTATAAGCTAGTTCAAATAATTTTACATTAGAGTTGAACTAGCTCTATAGCCTAGTACAAATAATTTTACACTAGAGTTGAACTAGCTATATAAGCTAGTTCAAATAATTTTACACTAGAGTTGAACTAGCTCTATAGCCTAGTACAAATAATTTTACACTACAATTGAACTAGCTCTTTAAGCTAGTTGAAATAATTTTACACTAGAGTTGAGCTATCTCTATTAGCTAGTTGAAATAATTTTACACTAGAGTTTAACTATCTCTATAAGCTAGTTGAAATAATTTTACACTAGAGTTGAGCTAGCTCTATAGCCTAGTACAAATAATTTTACACTAGAGTTGAACTAGCTCTATAGCCTAGTACAAATCATTTTACACTAGAGTTGAACTAGCTCTATAAGCTAGTTAAAATAATTTTACACTAGAGTTGAACTAGCTCTATAGCCTAGTACAAAGAATTTTACACTAGAGTAGAACTAGCTCAATAGCCTAGTACAAATAATTTTACACTAGTGTTGAACTAGCTCTATAGCCTAGTATAAATAATTTTACACTAGAGTTGAGCTAGCTCTATAAGCTAGTTCAAATAATTTTACACTAGAGTTGAACTAGCTCTATAGCCTAGTACAAATCATTTTACACTAGAGTTGAACTAGATCTATAAGCTAGTTAAAATAATTTTACACTAGAGTTGAACTAGCTCTATAGCCTAGTACAAATAATTTTACACTAGAGTTGATCTAGCTCTATAAGCTAGTTCAAATAATTTTACACTACAGTTGAACTAGCTCTATAAGCTATTTCAAATAATTTCACACCAGAGTTGAACTAGATCTATAGCCTAGTGCAAATAATTTTACAATAGAGTTGAACTAGCTCTATAAGCTAGTTATAATAATTTTACACTAGAGTTGAGCTAGCTCTATAAGCTAGTTCAAGTAATTTTACACTAGAGTTGAACTAGCTCTATAGCCTAGTACAAATAATTTTACACTAGAGTTAAACTAGCTCTATAGGGCTAGTTCAAATAATTTTACACTAGAGTTGTACTAGCTCTATAAGCTAGTTGAAATAATTTTACACTAGAGTTAAACTAGCTATATAGCCTAGTACAAATAATTTTATGCTAGAGCTTAACTAGTTCTATAAGCTAGTTCAAATAATTTCACACTGGAGTTGAACTAGCTCTACAGCCTAGTACAAATAATTTTACACTAGAGTTGAACTAGCTCTATAGGCTAGTTCAAATAATTTCACACTAGAGTTGAACTAGCTCTATAGCCTAGTAAAAATAATTTCACACTAGAGTTGAACTAGCTCTATAGCCTAGTACAAATAATTTTACACTAGAGTTGAACTAGCTCTTTAAGCTAGTTCAAATAATTTTACACTAGAGTTGATCTAGCTCTATAAGCTAGTTCAAATAATTTTACACTACTATTGAACTAGCTCTATAAGCTAGTTCAAATAATTTCACACCAGAGTTGAACTAGCTCTATAGCCTAGTACAAATAATTTACACTAGAGTTGAACTAGCTCTATAGCCTAGTACAAATAATTTTACACTAGAGTTGAACTAGCTCTTTAAGCTAGTTCAAATAATTTTACACTAGAGTTGAACAAGCTCTATAGCCAAGTACAAATAATTTTACACTAGAGTTGAGCTAGCTCTATAAGCTAGTTCAAATAATTTTACACTAGAGTTGAACTAGCTCTATAGCCTAATACAAATAATTTTACACTAGAGTTGAACTAGCTCTATAAGCAAGTTCAAATAATTTTACATTAGAGTTGAACTAGCTCTATAGCCTAGTACAAATAATTTTACACTAGAGTTGAACTAGCTATATAAGCTAGTTCAAATAATTTTACACTAGAGTTGAACTAGCTCTATAGCCTAGTACAAATAATTTTACAATACAATTGAACTAGCTCTTTAAGCTAGTTGAAATAATTTTACACTAGAGTTGAGCTAGCTCTATTAGCTAGTTCAAATAATTTTACACTCGAGTTGAACTATCTCTATAGCCTAGTACAAATCATTTTACACTAGTGTTGAACTAGCTCTATAAGCTAGTTAAAATAATTTTACACTAGAGTTGAACTAGCTCTATAGCCTAGTACAAAGAATTTTACACTAGAGTAGAACTAGCTCAATAGCCTAGTACAAATAATTTTACACTAGTGTTGAACTAGCTCTATAGTCTAGTATAAATAATTTTACACTAGAGTTGAGCTAGCTCTATAAGCTAGTTCAAATAATTTTACACTAGAGTTGAACTAGCTCTATAGCCTAGTACAAATCATTTTACAGTAGAGTTGAACTAGCTCTATAAGCTAGTTAAAATAATTTTACACTAGAGTTGAACTAGCTCTATAGCTTAGTACAAATAATTTTACACTAGAGTTGATCTAGCTCTATAAGCTAGTTCAAATAATTTTACACTACTATTGAACTAGCTCTATAAGCTAGTTCAAATAATTTCACACCAGAGTTGAACTAGCTCTATAGCCTAGTAAAAATAATTTACACTAGAGTTGAACTAGCTCTATAGCCTAGTACAAATAATTTTACACTAGAGTTGAACTAGCTCTTTAAGCTAGTTCAAATAATTTTACACTAGAGTTGAACAAGCTCTATAGCCAAGTACAAATAATTTTACACTAGAGTTGAGCTAGCTCTATAAGCTAGTTCAAATAATTTTACACTAGAGTTGAACTAGCTCTATAGCCTAGTACAAATAATTTTACACTAGAGATAAACTAGCTCTATAAGCTAGTTCAAATAATTTTACACTAGAGTTTTACTAGCTCTATAAGCTAGTTGAAATAATTTTACACTAGAGTTAAACTAGCTATATAGCCTAGTACAAATAATTTTATGCTAGAGCTTAACTAGTTCTATAAGCTAGTTCAAATAATTTCACACCAGAGTTGAACTAGCTCTATAGCCTAGTAAAAATAATTTACACTAGAGTTGAACTAGCTCTATAGCCTAGTACAAATAATTTTACACTAGAGTTGAACTAGCTCTTTAAGCTAGAGCAAATAATTTTACACTAGAGTTGAGCTAGCTCTATAAGCCTAATACAAATAATTTTACACTAGAGTTGAACTAGCTCTATAAGCTAGTTCAAATAATTTTACATTAGAGTTGAACTAGCTCTATAGCCTAGTACAAATAATTTTACACTAGAGTTGAACTAGCTATATAAGCTAGTTCAAATAATTTTACACTAGAGTTGAACTAGCTCTATAGCCTAGTACAAATAATTTTACACTACAATTGAACTAGCTCTTTAAGCTAGTTGAAATAATTTTACACTAGAGTTGAGCTAGCTCTATTAGCTAGTTCAAATAATTTTACACTCGAGTTGAACTATCTCTATAGCCTACTACAAATCATTTTACACTAGTGTTGAACTAGCTCTATAAGCTAGTTAAAATAATTTTACACTAGAGTTGAACTAGCTCTATAGCCTAGTACAAAGAATTTTACACTAGAGTAGAACTAGCTCAATAGCCTAGTACAAATAATTTTACACTAGTGTTGAACTAGCTCTATAGTCTAGTATAAATAATTTTACACTAGAGTTGAGCTAGCTCTATAAGCTAGTTCAAATAATTTTACACTAGAGTTGAACTAGCTCTATAGCCTAGTACAAATCATTTTACAGTAGAGTTGAACTAGCTCTATAAGCTAGTTAAAATAATTTTACACTAGAGTTGAACTAGCTCTATAGCTTAGTACAAATAATTTTACACTAGAGTTGATCTAGCTCTATAAGCTAGTTCAAATAATTTTACA
Organism: Triticum urartu; assembly: GCF_056163025.1. Taxonomy (NCBI): domain Eukaryota; kingdom Viridiplantae; phylum Streptophyta; class Magnoliopsida; order Poales; family Poaceae; genus Triticum; species Triticum urartu. The sequence goes on from NC_141879.1 coordinate 93,780,642, forward strand.
CTACTATTGAACTAGCTCTATAAGCTAGTTCAAATAATTTCACACCAGAGTTGAACTAGCTCTATAGCCTAGTAAAAATAATTTACACTAGAGTTGAACTAGCTCTATAGCCTAGTACAAATAATTTTACACTAGAGTTGAACTAGCTCTTTAAGCTAGTTCAAATAATTTTACACTAGAGTTGAACAAGTTCTATAGCCAAGTACAAATAATTTTACACTAGAGTTGAGCTAGCTCTATAAGCTAGTTCAAATAATTTTACACTAGAGTTGAACTAGCTCTATAGCCTAGTACAAATAATTTTACACTAGAGATAAACTAGCTCTATAAGCTAGTTCAAATAATTTTACACTAGAGTTGAACTAGCTCTATAGCCTAGTACAAATAATTTTACACTAGAGTTGAACTAGCTCTTTAAGCTAGTTCAAATAATTTTACACTAGAGTTGAACAAGCTCTATAGCCAAGTACAAATAATTTTACACTAGAGTTGAACTAGCTCTATAGCCTAATACAAATAATTTTACACTAGAGTTGAACTAGCTCTATAAGCTAGTTCAAATAATTTTACATTAGAGTTGAACTAGCTCTATAGCCTAGTACAAATAATTTTACACTAGAGTTGAACTAGCTATATAAGCTAGTTCAAATAATTTTACACTAGAGTTGAACTAGCTCTATAGCCTAGTACAAATAATTTTACACCACAATTGAACTAGCTCTTTAAGCTAGTTGAAATAATTTTACACTAGAGTTGAGCTAGCTCTATAAGCTAGTTCAAATAATTTTACACTAGAGTTGAACTAGCTCTTTAAGCTAGTTGAAATAATTTCACACTAGAGTTGAGCTAGCTCTATAAGCTAGTTCAAATAATTTTACACTAGAGTTGAACTAGCTCTATAGCCTAGTACAAATAATTTTACACTAGAGATAAACTAGCTCTATAAGCTAGTTCAAATAATTTTACACTAGAGTTGTACTAGCTCTATAAGCTAGTTGAAATAATTTTACACTAGAGTTAAACTAGCTATATAGCCTAGTACAAATAATTTTATGCTAGAGTTTAACTAGTTCTATAAGCTAGTTCAAATAATTTCATACTGGAGTTGAACTAGCTCTACAGCCTAGTACAAATAATTTTACACTAGAGTTGAACTAGCTCTATAGGCTAGTTAAAATAATTTCACACTAGAGTTGAACTAGCTCTATAGCCTAGTACAAATAATTTTACACTAGAGTTGAACAAGCTCTATAGCCAAGTACAAATAATTTTACACTAGAGTTGAACTAGCTCTATAGCCTAATACAAATAATTTTACACTAGAGTTGAACTAGCTCTATAAGCTATTTCAAATAATTTTACATTAGAGTTGAACTAGCTCTATAGACTAGTACAAATAATTTTACACTAGAGTTGAACCAGCTATATAAGCTAGTTCAAATAATTTCACACTGGAGTTGAACTAGCTCTACAGCCTAGTACAAATAATTTTACACTAGAGTTGAACTAGCTCTATAGGCTAGTTCAAATAATTTCACACTAGAGTTGAACTAGCTCTATAGCCTAGTACAAATAATTTTACACTAGAGTTGATCTAGCTCTATAGGCTAGTTCAAATAATTTTACACTACTATTGAACTAGCTCTATAAGCTAGTTCAAATAATTTCACACCAGAGTTGAACTAGCTCTATAGCCTAGTACAAATAATTTACACTAGAGTTGAACTAGCTCTATAGCCTAGTACAAATAATTTTACACTAGAGTTGAACTAGCTCTTTAAGCTAGTTCAAATAATTTTACACTAGAGTTGAACAAGCTCTATAGCCAAGTACAAATAATTTTACACTAGAGTTGAGCTAGCTCTATAAGCTAGTTCAAATAATTTTACAATAGAGTTGAACTAGCTCTATAGCCTAGTATAAATAATTTTACACTAGAAATAAACTAGCTCTATAAGCTAGTTCAAATAATTTTACACTAGAGTTGTACTAGCTCTATAAGCTAGTTGAAATAATTTTACACTAGAGTTAAACTAGCTATATATCCTAGTACAAATAATTTTATGCTAGAGTTTAACTAGTTCTATAAGCTAGTTCAAATAATTTCATACTGGAGTTGAACTAGCTCTACAGCCTAGTACAAATAATTTTACACTAGAGTTGAACTAGCTCTATAGGCTAGTTCAAATAATTTCACACTAGAGTTGAACTAGCTCTATAGCCTAGTACAAATAATTTTACACTAGAGTTGATCTAGCTCTATAAGCTAGTTCGAATAATTTTAGACTACAGTTGAACTAGCTCTATAAGCTAGTTCAAATAATTTCACACCAGAGTTGAACTAGCTCTATAGCCTAGTACAAATAATTTTACAATAGAGTTGAACTAGCTCTATAAGCTAGTTATAATAATTTTACACTAGAGTTGAGCTAGCTCTATAAGCTAGTTCAAATAATTTTACACTAGAGTTGAACTAGCTCTATAGCCTAGTACAAATCATTTTACACTAGATTTAAACTAGCTATATAAGCTAGTTCAAATAATTTTACACTAGAGTTGTACTAGCTCTATAAGCTAGTTGAAATAATTTTACACTAGAATTAAACTAGGTATATAGCCTAGTACAAATAATTTTATGCTAGAGTTTAACTAGTTCTATAAGCTATTTCAAATAATTTCACACTGGAGTTGAACTAGCTCTACAGCCTAGTACAAATAATTTTACAGTAGAGTTGAACTAGCTCTATAGCCTAGTACAAATAATTTTACACTAGAGTTGAACTAGCTCTTTAAGCTAGTTCAAATAATTTTACACTAGAGTTGAACAAGCTCTATAGCCAAGTACAAATAATTTTACACTAGAGTTGAACTAGCTCTACAGCCTAGTACGAATAATTTTACACTAGAGTTGAACTAGCTCTATAAGCTAGTTCAAATAATTTTACATTAGAGTTGAACTAGCTCTATAGCCTAGTACAAATAATTTTACACTAGAGTTGAACTAGCTCTATAGCCTAGTACAAATCATTTTACACTAGAGTTGAACTTGCTCTATAAGCTAGTTAAAATAATTTTACACTAGAGTTGAACTAGCTCTATAGCCTAGTACAAAGAATTTTACACTAGAGTAGAACTAGCTCAATAGCCTAGTACAAATAATTTTACACTAGTGTTGAACTAGCTCTATAGCCTGCTACAAATAATTTTACACTAGATTTGAACTAGCTCCATAAGCTTGTTCAAATAATTTTACACTAGTGTTGAACTAGCTCTATAGCCAAGTACAAATAATTTTACACTAGAGTTGAACTACCTCCATAAGCTAGTTCTAATAATTTTACACTAGAGTTGAACTAGCTCTATAGCCTAGTACAAATTATTTTACACTAGAGTTGATCTAGCTCTATAAGCTAGTTTAAATAATTTTACACTACAGTTGAACTAGCTCTATAAGCTAGTTCAAATACTTTTACACCAGAGTTGAACTAGCTATATAGCCTAGTACAAATAATTTTACAATAGAGTTGAACTAGCTCTATAAGCTAGTTAAAATAATTTTACACTAGAGTTGAACTAGCTCTATAACCTAGTTCAAATAATTTTACACTAGAGTTGAACTAGCTCTATAGCTTAGTACAAATAATTTTAGACTAGAGTTGTACTAGCTCTATTCGCTAGTTCAAATAATTTTACACTAGAGTTGTACTAGCTCTATGAGCTAGTTAAAATAATTTTACACTATTGTTAAACTAGCTATATAGCCCAGTACAAATAATTTTATGCTAGAGTTTAACTAGTTCTATAAGCTAGTTCAAATAATTTCACACTGGAGTTGAACTAGCTCGACAGCCTAGTACAAATAATTTTACACTAGAGTTGAACTAGCTCTATAGGCTAGTTCAAATAATTTCACACTAGAGTTGAACTAGCTCTATAGCCTAGTACAAATAATTTTACACTAGAGTTGAACTAGCTCTTTAAGCTAGTTCAAATAATTTTACACTAGAGTTGAACAAGCTCTATAGCCAAGTACAAATAATTTTACACTAGAGTTGAACTAGCTCTATAGCCTAATACAAATAATTTTACACTAGAGTTGAACTAGCTCTATAAGCTATTTCAAATAATTTTACATTAGAGTTGAACTAGCTCTATAGACTAGTACAAATAATTTTACACTAGAGTTGAACTAGATATATAAGCTAGTTCAAATAATTTTACACTAGAGTTGAACTAGCTCTACAGCCTAGTACGAATAATTTTACACTAGAGTTGAACTAGCTCTATAGGCTAGTTCAATTAATTTCACACTAGAGTTGAACTAGCTCTATAGCCTAGTACAAATAATTTTACACTAGAGTTGATCTAGCTCTATAAGCTAGTTCAAATAATTTTACACTACTATTGAACTAGCTCTATAAGCTAGTTCAAATAAATTCACACCAGAGTTGAACTAGCTCTATAGCCTAGTACAAATAATTTACACTAGAGTTGAACTAGCTCTATAGCCTAGTACAAATAATTTTACACTAGAGTTGAACTAGCTCTTTAAGCTAGTTCAAATAATTTTACACTAGAGTTGAACAAGCTCTATAGCCAAGTACAAATAATTTTACACTAGAGTTGAGCTAGCTCTATAAGCTAGTTCAAATAATTTTACACTAGAGTTGAACTAGCTCTATAGCCTAGTACAAATAATTTTACACTAGAGTTGAACTAGCTCTATAGCCTAGTACAAATCATTTTACACTAGAGTTAAACTAGCTCTATAAGCTAGTTCAAATAATTTTACACTAGAGTTGTACTAGCTCTATAAGCTAGTTGAAATAATTTTACACTAGAGTTAAACTAGCTATATAGCCTAGTACAAATAATTTTATGCTAGAGTTTAACTAGTTCTATAAGCTAGTTCAAATAATTTCATACTGGAGTTGAACTAGCTCTACAGCCTAGTACAAATAATTTTACACTAGAGTTGAACTAGCTCTATAGGCTAGTTCAAATAATTTCACAATAGAGTTGAACTAGCTCTATCGCCTAGTACAAATAATTTTACACTAGAGTTGATCTAGCTCTATAAGCTAGTTCAAATAATTTTACACTACAGTTGAACTAGCTCTATAAGCTAGTTCAAATAATTTCACACCAGAGTTGAACTAGCTCTATAGCCTAGTACAAATAATTTTACAATAGAGTTGAACTAGCTCTATAAGCAAGTTATAATAATTTTACACTAGAGTTGAGCTAGCTCTATAAGCTAGTTCAAATAATTTTACACTAGAGTTGAACTAGCTCTATAGCCTAGTACAAATCATTTTACACTAGAGTTAAACTAGCTCTATAAGCTAGTTCAAATAATTTTACACTAGAGTTGCACTAGCTCTATAAGCTAGTTGAAATAATTTTACACTAGAGTTAAACTAGGTATATAGCCTAGTACAAATAATTTTATGCTAGAGTTTAACTAGTTCTATAAGCTATTTCAAATAATTTCACACTGGAGTTGAACTAGCTCTACAGCCTAGTACAAATAATTTTACAGTAGAGTTGAACTAGCTCTATAGCCTAGTACAAATAATTTTACACTAGAGTTGAACTAGCTCTTTAAGCTAGTTCAAATAATTTTACACTAGAGTTGAACAAGCTCTATAGCCAAGTACAAATAATTTTACACTAGAGTTGAACTAGCTCTATAGCCTAATACAAATAATTTTACACTAGAGTTGAACTAGCTCTATAAGCTAGTTCAAATAATTTTACATTAGAGTTGAACTAGCTCTATAGCCTAGTACAAATAATTTTACACTAGAGTTGAACTAGCTCTATAGCCTAGTACAAATCATTTTACACTAGAGTTGAACTTGCTCTATAAGCTAGTTAAAATAATTTTACACTAGAGTTGAACTAGCTCTATAGCCTAGTACAAAGAATTTTACACTAGAGTAGAACTAGCTCAATAGCCTAGTACAAATAATTTTACACTAGTGTTGAACTAGCTCTATAGCCTGCTACAAATAATTTTACACTAGATTTGAACTAGCTCCATAAGCTTGTTCAAATAATTTTACACTAGTGTTGAACTAGCTCTATAGCCAAGTACAAATAATTTTACACTAGAGTTGAACTACCTCCATAAGCTAGTTCAAATAATTTTACACCAGAGTTGAACTAGCTATATAGCCTAGTACAAACAATTTTACAATAGAGTTGAACTAGCTCTATAAGCTAGTTAAAATAATTTTACACTAGAGTTGAACTAGCTCTATAACCTAGTTCAAATAATTTTACACTAGAGTTGAACTAGCTCTATAGCCTAGTACAAATAATTTTAGACTAGAGTTGTACTAGCTCTATACGCTAGTTCAAATAATTTTACACTAGAGTTGTACTAGCTCTATGAGCTAGTTAAAATAATTTTACACTATTGTTAAACTAGCTATATAGCCCAGTACAAATAATTTTATGCTAGAGTTTAACTAGTTCTATAAGCTAGTTCAAATAATTTCACACTGGAGTTGAACTAGCTCGACAGCCTAGTACAAATAATTTTACACTAGAGTTGAACTAGCTCTATAGGCTAGTTCAAATAATTTCACACTAGAGTTGAACTAGCTCTATAGCCTAGTACAAATAATTTTACACTAGAGTTGAACTAGCTCTTTAAGCTAGTTCAAATAATTTTACACTAGAGTTGAACAAGCTCTATAGCCAAGTACAAATAATTTTACACTAGAGTTGAACTAGCTCTATAGCCTAATACAAATAATTTTACACTAGAGTTGAACTAGCTCTATAAGCTATTTCAAATAATTTTACATTAGAGTTGAACTAGCTCTATAGACTAGTACAAATAATTTTACACTAGAGTTGAACTAGATATATAAGCTAGTTCAAATAATTTTACACTAGAGTTGAACTAGCTCTACAGCCTAGTACGAATAATTTTACACTAGAGTTGAACTAGCTCTATAGGCTAGTTCAATTAATTTCACACTAGAGTTGAACTAGCTCTATAGCCTAGTACAAATAATTTTACACTAGAGTTGATCTAGCTCTATAAGCTAGTTCAAATAATTTTACACTACTATTGAACTAGCTCTATAAGCTAGTTCAAATAAATTCACACCAGAGTTGAACTAGCTCTATAGCCTAGTACAAATAATTTACACTAGAGTTGAACTAGCTCTATAGCCTAGTACAAATAATTTTACACTAGAGTTGAACTAGCTCTTTAAGCTAGTTCAAATAATTTTACACTAGAGTTGAACAAGCTCTATAGCCAAGTACAAATAATTTTACACTAGAGTTGAGCTAGCTCTATAAGCTAGTTCAAATAATTTTACACTAGAGTTGAACTAGCTCTATAGCCTAGTACAAATAATTTTACACTAGAGTTGAACTAGCTCTATAGCCTAGTACAAATCATTTTACACTAGAGTTAAACTAGCTCTATAAGCTAGTTCAAATAATTTTACACTAGAGTTGTACTAGCTCTATAAGCTAGTTGAAATAATTTTACACTAGAGTTAAACTAGCTATATAGCCTAGTACAAATAATTTTATGCTAGAGTTTAACTAGTTCTATAAGCTAGTTCAAATAATTTCATACTGGAGTTGAACTAGCTCTACAGCCTAGTACAAATAATTTTACACTAGAGTTGAACTAGCTCTATAGGCTAGTTCAAATAATTTCACAATAGAGTTGAACTAGCTCTATCGCCTAGTACAAATAATTTTACACTAGAGTTGATCTAGCTCTATAAGCTAGTTCAAATAATTTTACACTACAGTTGAACTAGCTCTATAAGCTAGTTCAAATAATTTCACACCAGAGTTGAACTAGCTCTATAGCCTAGTACAAATAATTTTACAATAGAGTTGAACTAGCTCTATAAGCAAGTTATAATAATTTTACACTAGAGTTGAGCTAGCTCTATAAGCTAGTTCAAATAATTTTACACTAGAGTTGAACTAGCTCTATAGCCTAGTACAAATCATTTTACACTAGAGTTAAACTAGCTCTATAAGCTAGTTCAAATAATTTTACACTAGAGTTGCACTAGCTCTATAAGCTAGTTGAAATAATTTTACACTAGAGTTAAACTAGCTATATAGCCTAGTACAAATAATTTTATTCTAGAGTTTAACTAGTTCTATAAGCTATTTCAAATAATTTCACACTGGATTTGAACTAGCTCTACAGCCTAGTACAAATAATTTTACACTAGAGTTGAACTAGCTCTATAGCCTAGTACAAATAATTTTACACTAGAGTTGAACTAGCTCTTTAAGCTAGTTCAAATAATTTTACACTAGAGTTGAACAAGCTCTATAGCCAAGTACAAATAATTTTACACTAGAGTTGAACTAGCTCTATAGCCTAATACAAATAATTTTACACTAGAGTTGAACTAGCTTTATAAGCTAGTTCAAATAATTTTACATTAGAGTTGAACTAGCTCTATAGCCTAGTACAAATAATTTTACACTAGAGTTGAACTAGCTCTATAGCCTAGTACAAATCATTTTACACTAGAGTTGAACTTGCTCTATAAGCTAGTTAAAATAATTTTACACTAGAGTTGAACTAGCTCTATAGCCTAGTACAAAGAATTTTACACTAGAGTAGAACTAGCTCAATAGCCTAGTACAAATAATTTTACACTAGTGTTGAACTAGCTCTATAGCCTACTACAAAAAATTTTACTCTAGATTTGAACTAGCTCCATAAGCTTGTTCAAATAATTTTACACTAGTGTTGAACTAGCTCTATAGCCAAGTACAAATAATTTTACACTAGAGTTGAACTAGCTCCATAAGCTAGTTCAAATAATTTTACACTAGAATTGAACTAGCTCTATAGCCTAGTACAAATTATTTTACAGTAGAGTTGATCTAGCTCTATAAGCTAGTTTAAATAATTTTACACTACAGTTGAACTAGCTCTATAAGCTAGTTCAAATACTTTTACACCAGAGTTGAACTAGCTCTATAGGCTAGTACAAATAATTTTACAATAGACTTGAACTAGCTCTATAAGCTAGTTAAAATAATTTTACACTAGAGTGGAACTAGCTCTATAACCTAGTTCAAATAATTTTACACTAGAGTTGAACTAGCTCTATAGCCTAGTACAAATAATTTTACACTAGAGTTGTACTAGCTCTATAAGCTAGTTCAAATAATTTTACACTAGAGTTGTACTAGCTCTATGAGCTAGTTAAAATAATTTTACACTATTGTTAAACTAGCTATATAGCCCAGTACAAATAATTTTATGCTAGAGTTTAACTAGTTCTATAAGCTAGTTCAAATAATTTCACACTGGAGTTGAACTAGCTCGACAGCCTAGTACAAATAATTTTACACTAGAGTTGAACTAGCTCTATAGGCTAGTTCAAATAATTTCACACTAGAGTTGAACTAGCTCTATAGCCTAGTACAAATAATTTTACACTAGAGTTGAAATAGCTCTTTAAGCTAGTTCAAATAATTTTACACTAGAGTTGAACTAGCTCTATAGCCTAGTACAAATCATTTTACACTAGAGTTGAACTTGCTCTATAAGCTAGTTAAAATAATTTTACACTAGAGTTGAACTAGCTCTATAGCCTAGTACAAAGAATTTTACACTAGAGTAGAACTAGCTCAATAGCCTAGTACAAATAATTTTACACTAGTGTTGAACTAGCTCTATAGCCTACTACAAAAAATTTTACTCTAGATTTGAACTAGCTCCATAAGCTTGTTCAAATAATTTTACACTAGTGTTGAACTTGCTCTATAGCCAAGTACAAATAATTTTACACTAGAGTTGAACTAGCTCCATAAGCTAGTTCAAATAATTTTACACTAGAATTGAACTAGCTCTATAGCCTAGTACAAATTATTTTACAGTAGAGTTGATCTAGCTCTATAAGCTAGTTTAAATAATTTTACACTACAGTTGAACTAGCTCTATAAGCTAGTTCAAATACTTTTACACCAGAGTTGAACTAGCTCTATAGCCTAGTACAAATAATTTTACAATAGACTTGAACTAGCTCTATAAGCTAGTTAAAATAATTTTACACTAGAGTGGAACTAGCTCTATAACCTAGTTCAAATAATTTTACACTAGAGTTGAACTAGCTCTATAGCCTAGTACAAATAATTTTACACTAGATTTGTACTAGCTCTATAAGCTAGTTCAAATAATTTTACACTAGAGTTGTACTAGCTCTATGAGCTAGTTAAAATAATTTTACACTATTGTTAAACTAGCTATATAGCCCAGTACAAATAATTTTATGCTAGAGTTTAACTAGTTCTATAAGCTAGTTCAAATAATTTCACACTGGAGTTGAACTAGCTCGACAGCCTAGTATAAATAATTTTACACTAGAGTTGAACTAGCTCTATAGGCTAGTTCAAATAATTTCACACTAGAGTTGAACTAGCTCTATAGCCTAGTACAAATAATTTTACACTAGAGTTGAACTAGCTCTTTAAGCTAGTTCAAATAATTTTACACTAGAGTTGAACAAGCTCTATAGCCAAGTACAAATAATTTTCCACTAGAGTTGAACTAGCTCTATAGCCTAATACAAATAATTTTACACTAGAGTTGAACTAGCTCTATAAGCTATTTCAAATAATTTTACATTAGAGTTGAACTAGCTCTATAGACTAGTACAAATAATTTTACACTAGAGTTGAACTAGCTATATAAGCTAGTTCAAATAATTTTACACTAGAGTTGAACTATCTCTATAGCCTAGTACAAATAATTTTACACTACAATTGAACTAGCTCTTTAAGCTAGTTGAAATAATTTTACACTAGAGTTGAGCTAGCTCTATTAGCTAGTTCAAATAATTTTACACTAGAGTTGAACTATCTCTATAAGCTAGCTGAAATAATTTTACACTAGAGTTGAGCTAGCTCTATTAGCTGGTTGAAATAATTTTACACTAGAGTTGAACTATCTCTATAAGCTAGTTGAAATAATTTTACACTAGAGTTGAGCTAGCTCTATAAGCTAGTTCAAATAATTTTACACTAGAGTTGAACTAGCTCTATAGCCTAGTACAAATCAATTTACACTAGAGTTGAACTAGCTCTATAAGCTAGTTGAAATAATTTTACACTAGAGTTAAACTAGCTATATAGCCTAGTACAAATAATTTTATGCTAGAGCTTAACTAGTTCTATAAGCTAGTTCAAATAATTTCACACCAGAGTTGAACTAGCTCTATAGCCTAGTAAAAATAATTTACACTAGAGTTGAACTAGCTCTATAGCCTAGTACAAATAATTTTACACTAGAGTTGAACTAGCTCTTTAAGCTAGTTCAAATAATTTTACACTAGAGTTGAACAAGATCTATAGCCAAGTACAAATAATTTTACACTAGAGTTGAGCTAGCTCTATAAGCTAGTTCAAATAATTTCACACTAGAGTTGAACTAGCTCTATAGCCTAGTACAAATAATTTTACACTAGAGTTGAACTAGCTTTAAGCTAGTTCAAATAATTTTACACTAGAGTTGAACAAGCTTATAGCCAAGTACAAATAATTTTACACTAGAGTTGAACTAGCTCTATAGCCTAATACAAATAATTTTACACTAGAGTTGAACTAGCTCTATAAGCTAGTTCAAATAATTTTACATTAGAGTTGAACTAGCTCTATAGCCTAGTACAAATAATTTTACACTAGAGTTGAACTAGCTATATAAGCTAGTTCAAATAATTTTACACTAGAGTTGAACTAGCTCTATAGCCTAGTACAAATAATTTTACACTACAATTGAACTAGCTCTTTAAGCTAGTTGAAATAATTTTACACTAGAGTTGAGCTAGCTCTATAAGCTAGTTCAAATAATTTTACACTAGAGTTGAACTAGCTCTTTAAGCTAGTTGAAATAATTTCACACTAGAGTTGAGCTAGCTCTATAAGCTAGTTCAAATAATTTTACACTAGAGTTGAACTAGCTCTATAGCCTAGTACAAATAATTTTACACTAGAGATAAACTAGCTCTATAAGCTAGTTCAAATAATTTTACACTAGAGTTGTACTAGCTCTATAAGCTAGTTGAAATAATTTTACACTAGAGTTAAACTAGCTATATAGCCTAGTACAAATAATTTTATGCTAGAGTTTAACTAGTTCTATAAGCTAGTTCAAATAATTTCATACTGGAGTTGAACTAGCTCTACAGCCTAGTACAAATAATTTTTCACTAGAGTTGAACTAGCTCTATAGGCTAGTTAAAATAATTTCACACTAGAGTTGAACTAGCTCTATAGCCTAGTACAAATAATTTTACACTAGAGTTGAACAAGCTCTATAGCCAAGTACAAATAATTTTACACTAGAGTTGAACTAGCTCTATAGCCTAATACAAATAATTTTACACTAGAGTTGAACTAGCTCTATAAGCTATTTCAAATAATTTTACATTAGAGTTGAACTAGCTCTATAGACTAGTACAAATAATTTTACACTAGAGTTGAACCAGCTATATAAGCTAGTTCAAATAATTTCACACTGGAGTTGAACTAGCTCTACAGCCTAGTACAAATAATTTTACACTAGAGTTGAACTAGCTCTATAGGCTAGTTCAAATAATTTCACACTAGAGTTGAACTAGCTCTATAGCCTAGTACAAATAATTTTACACTAGAGTTGATCTAGCTCTATAGGCTAGTTCAAATAATTTTACACTACTATTGAACTAGCTCTATAAGCTAGTTCAAATAATTTCACACCAGAGTTGAACTAGCTCTATAGCCTAGTACAAATAATTTACACTACAGTTGAACTAGCTCTATAGCCTAGTACAAATAATTTTACACTAGAGTTGAACTAGCTCTTTAAGCTAGTTCAAATAATTTTACACTAGAGTTGAACAAGCTCTATAGCCAAGTACAAATAATTTTACACTAGAGTTGAGCTAGCTCTATAAGCTAGTTCAAATAATTTTACAATAGAGTTGAACTAGCTCTATAGCCTAGTATAAATAATTTTACACTAGAGATAAACTAGCTCTATAAGCTAGTTCAAATAATTTTACACTAGAGTTGTACTAGCTCTATAAGCTAGTTGAAATAATTTTACACTAGAGTTAAACTAGCTATATAGCCTAGTACAAATAATTTTATGCTAGAGTTTAACTAGTTCTATAAGCTAGTTCAAATAATTTCATACTGGAGTTGAACTAGCTCTACAGCCTAGTACAAATAATTTTACAATAGAGTTGAACTAGCTCTATAAGCTAGTTAAAATAATTTTACACTAGAGTTGAACTAGCTCTATAACCTAGTTCAAATAATTTTACACTAGAGTTGAACTAGCTCTATAGCCTAGTACAAATAATTTTAGACTAGAGTTGTACTAGCTCTATACGCTAGTTCAAATAATTTTACACTAGAGTTGTACTAGCTCTATGAGCTAGTTAAAATAATTTTACACTATTGTTAAACTAGCTATATAGCCCAGTACAAATAATTTTATGCTAGAGTTTAACTAGTTCTATAAGCTAGTTCAAATAATTTCACACTGGAGTTGAACTAGCTCGACAGCCTAGTACAAATAATTTTACACTAGAGTTGAACTAGCTCTATAGGCTAGTTCAAATAATTTCACACTAGAGTTGAACTAGCTCTATAGCCTAGTACAAATAATTTTACACTAGAGTTGAACTAGCTCTTTAAGCTAGTTCAAATAATTTTACACTAGAGTTGAACAAGCTCTATAGCCAAGTACAAATAATTTTACACTAGAGTTGAACTAGCTCTATAGCCTAATACAAATAATTTTACACTAGAGTTGAACTAGCTCTATAAGCTATTTCAAATAATTTTACATTAGAGTTGAACTAGCTCTATAGACTAGTACAAATAATTTTACACTAGAGTTGAACTAGATATATAAGCTAGTTCAAATAATTTTACACTAGAGTTGAACTAGCTCTACAGCCTAGTACGAATAATTTTACACTAGAGTTGAACTAGCTCTATAGCCTAGTACAAAGAATTTTACACTAGAGTAGAACTAGCTCAATAGCCTAGTACAAATAATTTTACACTAGTGTTGAACTAGCTCTATAGCCTACTACAAAAAATTTTACTCTAGATTTGAACTAGCTCCATAAGCTTGTTCAAATAATTTTACACTAGTGTTGAACTAGCTCTATAGCCAAGTACAAATAATTTTACACTAGAGTTGAACTAGCTCCATAAGCTAGTTCAAATAATTTTACACTAGAATTGAACTAGCTCTATAGCCTAGTACAAATTATTTTACAGTAGAGTTGATCTAGCTCTATAAGCTAGTTTAAATAATTTTACACTACAGTTGAACTAGCTCTATAAGCTAGTTCAAATACTTTTACACCAGAGTTGAACTAGCTCTATAGCCTAGTACAAATAATTTTACAATAGACTTGAACTAGCTCTATAAGCTAGTTAAAATAATTTTACACTAGAGTGGAACTAGCTCTATAACCTAGTTCAAATAATTTTACACTAGAGTTGAACTAGCTCTATAGCCTAGTACAAATAATTTTACACTAGAGTTGTACTAGCTCTATAAGCTAGTTCAAATAATTTTACACTAGAGTTGTACTAGCTCTATGAGCTAGTTAAAATAATTTTACACTATTGTTAAACTAGCTATATAGCCCAGTACAAATAATTTTATGCTAGAGTTTAACTAGTTCTATAAGCTAGTTCAAATAATTTCACACTGGAGTTGAACTAGCTCGACAGCCTAGTACAAATAATTTTACACTAGAGTTGAACTAGCTCTATAGGCTAGTTCAAATAATTTCACACTAGAGTTGAACTAGCTCTATAGCCTAGTACAAATAATTTTACACTAGAGTTGAACTAGCTCTTTAAGCTAGTTCAAATAATTTTACACTAGAGTTGAACAAGCTCTATAGCCAAGTACAAATAATTTTCCACTAGAGTTGAACTAGCTCTATAGCCTAATACAAATAATTTTACACTAGAGTTGAACTAGCTCTATAAGCTATTTCAAATAATTTTACATTAGAGTTGAACTAGCTCTATAGACTAGTACAAATAATTTTACACTAGAGTTGAACTAGCTATATAAGCTAGTTCAAATAATTTTACACTAGAGTTGAACTAGCTCTATAGCCTAGTACAAATAATTTTACACTACAATTGAACTAGCTCTTTAAGCTAGTTGAAATAATTTTACACTAGAGTTGAGCTAGCTCTATTAGCTAGTTCAAATAATTTTACACTAGAGTTGAACTATCTCTATAAGCTAGCTGAAATAATTTTACACTAGAGTTGAGCTAGCTCTATTAGCTGGTTGAAATAATTTTCCACTAGAGTTGAACTATCTCTATAAGCTAGTTGAAATAATTTTACACTAGAGTTGAGCTAGCTCTATAAGCTAGTTCAAATAATTTTACACTAGAGTTGAACTAGCTCTATAGCCTAGTACAAATCAATTTACACTAGAGTTGAACTAGCTCTATAAGCTAGTTAAAATAATTTTACACTAGAGTTGAACTAGCTCTATAAGCTAGTTGAAATAATTTAACACTAGAGTTAAACTACCTATATAGCCTAGTAAAAATAATTTTACACTAGAGTAGAACTAGCTATATAGGCTAGTTAAAATAATTTTACACTACAGTTGAACTAGCTCTATAAGCTAGTTCAAATAATTGTACAATAGAGTTGAACTAGCTCTATAGCCTAGTACAAATCATTTTACACTAGAGTTGAACTAGCTCTATAAGCTAGTTAAAATAATTTTACACAAGAGATGAACTACCTCTATAGCCTAGTACAAATAATTTAACACTAGAGTTGAACTAGCTCTTTAAGCTAGTTCAAATAATTTTACACTAGAGTTGAACAAGCTCTATAGCCAAGTACAAATAATTTTACACTAGAGTTGAACTAGCTCTATAGCCTAATACAAATAATTTTACACTAGAGTTGAACTAGCTCTATAAGCTAGTTCAAATAATTTTACATTAGAGTTGAACTAGCTCTATAGCCTAGTACAAATAATTTTACAATAGAGTTGAACTAGCTCCATAAGCTAGTTCAAATAATTTTACACTAGAATTGAACTAGCTCTATAGCCTAGAACAAATAATTTTACACTACAATTGAACTAGCTCTTTAAGCTAGTTGAAATAATTTTACACTAGAGTTAAGCTAGCTCTATTAGCTAGTTCAAATAATTTTACACTAGAGTTGAACTATCTCTATAAGCTAGTTGAAATAATTTTACACTAGAGTTGAGCTAGCTCTATAAGCTAGTTCAAATAATTTTACACTAGAGTTGAACTAGCTCTATAGCCTAGTACAAATCATTTTACACTAGAGTTGAAATAGCTCTATAAGCTAGTTAAAATAATTTTACACTAGAGTTGAACTAGCTCTATAGCCTAGTACAAAGAATTTTACACTAGAGTAGAACTAGCTCAATAGCCTAGTACAAATAATTTTACACTAGTGTTGAACTAGCTCTATAGCCTAGTATAAATAATTTTACACTAGAGTTGAGCTAGCTCTATAAGCTAGTTCAAATAATTTTACACTAGAGTTGAACTAGCTCTATAGCCTAGTACAAATCATTTTACACTAGAGTTGAACTAGCTCTATAAGCTAGTTAAAATAATTTTACACTAGAGTTGAACTAGCTCTATAGCCTAGTACAAATAATTTTACACTAGAGTTGATCTAGCTCTATAAGCTAGTTCAAATAATTTTACACTACAGTTGAACTAGCTCTATAAGCTAGTTCAAATAATTTCACACCAGAGTTGAACTAGCTCTATAGCCTAGTACAAATAATTTTACAATAGAGTTGAACTAGCTCTATAAGCTAGTTATAATAATTTTACACTAGAGTTGAGCTAGCTCTATAAGCTAGTTCAAATAATTTTACACTAGAGTTGAACTAGCTCTATAGCCTAGTACAAATAATTTTACACTAGAGTTAAACTAGCTCTATAAGCTAGTTCAAATAATTTTACACTAGAGTTGTACTAGCTCTATAAGCTAGTTGAAATAATTTTACACTAGAGTTAAACTAGCTATATAGCCTAGTACAAATAATTTTATGCTAGAGCTTAACTAGTTCTATAAGCTAGTTCAAATAATTTCACACTGGAGTTGAACTAGCTCTACAGCCTAGTACAAATAATTTTACACTAGAGTTGAACTAGCTCTATAGGCTAGTTCAAATAATTTCACACTAGAGTTGAACTAGCTCTATAGCCTAGTACAAATAATTTTACACTAGAGTTGAACTAGCTCTATAGCCTAGTACAAATAATTTTACACTAGAGTTGAACTAGCTCTTTAAGCTAGTAATTTCACACTAGAGTTGAACTAGCTCTATAGCCTAGTACAAAGAATTTTACACTAGAGTAGAACTAGCTCAATAGCCTAGTACAAATAATTTTACACTAGTGTTGAACTAGCTCTATAGCCTAGTATAAATAATTTTACACTAGAGTTGAGCTAGCTCTATAAGCTAGTTCAAATAATTTTACACTAGAGTTGAACTAGCTCTATAGCCTAGTACAAATCATTTTACACTAGATTTGAACTAGCTCTATAAGCTAGTTAAAATAATTTTACACTAGAGTTGAACTAGCTCTATAGCCTAGTACAAATAATTTAACACTAGAGTTGATCTAGCTCTATAAGCTAGTTCAAATAATTTTACACTACAGTTGAACTAGCTCTATAAGCTAGTTCAAATAATTTCACACCAGAGTTGAACTAGCTCTATAGCCTAGTACAAATAATTTTACAATAGAGTTGAACTAGCTCTATAAGCTAGTTATAATAATTTTACACTAGAGTTGAGCTAGCTCTATAAGCTAGTTCAAATAATTTTACACTAGAGTTGAACTAGCTCTATAGCCTAGTACAAATAATTTTACACTAGAGTTAAACTAGCTCTATAAGCTAGTTCAAATAATTTTACACTAGAGTTGTACTAGCTCTATAAGCTAGTTGAAATAATTTTACACTAGAGTTAAACTAGCTATATAGCCTAGTACAAATAATTTTATGCTAGAGCTTAACTAGTTCTATAAGCTAGTTCAAATAATTTCACACTGGAGTTGAACTAGCTCTACAGCCTAGTACAAATAATTTTACACTAGAGTTGAACTAGCTCTATAGGCTAGTTCAAATAATTTCACACTAGAGTTGAACTAGCTCTATAGCCTAGTACAAATAATTTTACACTAGAGTTGAACTAGCTCTATAGCCTAGTACAAATAATTTTACACTAGAGTTGAACTAGCTCTTTAAGCTAGTAATTTCACACTAGAGTTGAACTAGCTCTATAGCCTAGTACAAAGAATTTTACACTAGAGTAGAACTAGCTCAATAGCCTAGTACAAATAATTTTACACTAGTGTTGAACTAGCTCTATAGCCTAGTATAAATAATTTTACACTAGAGTTGAGCTAGCTCTATAAGCTAGTTCAAATAATTTTACACTAGAGTTGAACTAGCTCTATAGCCTAGTACAAATCATTTTACACTAGAGTTGAACTAGCTCTATAAGCTAGTTAAAATAATTTTACACTAGAGTTGAACTAGCTCTATAGCTTGTACAAATAATTTCACACTAGAGTTGATCTAGCTCTATAAGCTAGTTCAAATAATTTTACACTACAGTTGAACTAGCTCTATAAGCTAGTTCAAATAATTTCACACCAGAGTTGAACTAGCTCTATAGCCTAGTACAAATAATTTTACAATAGAGTTGAACTAGCTCTATAAGCTAGTTATAATAATTTTACACTAGAGTTGAGCTAGCTCTATAAGCTAGTTCAAATAATTTTACACTAGAGTTGAACTAGCTCTATAGCCTAGTACAAATAATTTTACACTAGAGTTAAACTAGCTCTATAAGCTAGTTCAAATAATTTTACACTAGAGTTGTACTAGCTTTATAAGCTAGTTGAAATAATTTTACACTAGAGTTAAACTAGCTATATAGCCTAGTACAAACAATTTTATGCTAGAGCTTAACTAGTTCTATAAGCTAGTTCAAATAATTTCACACTGGAGTTGAACTAGCTCTACAGCCTAGTACAAATAATTTTACACTAGAGTTGAACTAGCTCTATAGGCTAGTTCAAATAATTTCACACTAGAGTTGAACTAGCTCTATAGCCTAGTACAAATAATTTTACACTAGAGTTGAACTAGCTCTATAGCCTAGTACAAATAATTTTACACTAGAGTTGAACTAGCTCTTTAAGCTAGTAATTTCACACTAGAGTTGAACTAGCTCTATAGCCTAGTACAAAGAATTTTACACTAGAGTAGAACTAGCTCAATAGCCTAGTACAAATAATTTTACACTAGTGTTGAACTAGCTCTATAGCCTAGTATAAATAATTTTACACTAGAGTTGAGCTAGCTCTATAAGCTAGTTCAAATAATTTTACACTAGAGTTGAACTAGCTCTATAGCCTAGTACAAATCATTTTACACTAGAGTTGAACTAGCTCTATAAGCTAGTTAAAATAATTTTACACTAGAGTTGAACTAGCTCTATAGCCTAGTACAAATAATTTAACACTAGAGTTGATCTAGCTCTATAAGCTAGTTCAAATAATTTTACACTACAGTTGAACTAGCTCTATAAGCTAGTTCAAATAATTTCACACCAGAGTTGAACTAGCTCTATAGCCTAGTACAAATAATTTTACAATAGAGTTGAACTAGCTCTATAAGCTAGTTATAATAATTTTACACTAGAGTTGAGCTAGCTCTATAAGCTAGTTCAAATAATTTTACACTAGAGTTGAACTAGCTCTATAGCCTAGTACAAATAATTTTACACTAGAGTTAAACTAGCTCTATAAGCTAGTTCAAATAATTTTACACTAGAGTTGTACTAGCTCTATAAGCTAGTTGAAATAATTTTACACTAGAGTTAAACTAGCTATATAGCCTAGTACAAATAATTTTATGCTAGAGCTTAACTAGTTCTATAAGCTAGTTCAAATAATTTCACACTGGAGTTGAACTAGCTCTACAGCCTAGTACAAATAATTTTACACTAGAGTTGAACTAGCTCTATAGGCTAGTTCAAATAATTTCACACTAGAGTTGAACTAGCTCTATAGCCTAGTACAAATAATTTTACACTAGAGTTGAACTAGCTCTATAGCCTAGTACAAATAATTTTACACTAGAGTTGAACTAGCTCTTTAAGCTAGTAATTTCACACTAGAGTTGAACTAGCTCTATAGCCTAGTACAAAGAATTTTACACTAGAGTAGAACTAGCTCAATAGCCTAGTACAAATAATTTTACACTAGTGTTGAACTAGCTCTATAGCCTAGTATAAATAATTTTACACTAGAGTTGAGCTAGCTCTATAAGCTAGTTCAAATAATTTTACACTAGAGTTGAACTAGCTCTATAGCCTAGTACAAATCATTTTACACTAGAGTTGAACTAGCTCTATAAGCTAGTTAAAATAATTTTACACTAGAGTTGAACTAGCTCTATAGCTTGTACAAATAATTTCACACTAGAGTTGATCTAGCTCTATAAGCTAGTTCAAATAATTTTACACTACAGTTGAACTAGCTCTATAAGCTAGTTCAAATAATTTCACACCAGAGTTGAACTAGCTCTATAGCCTAGTACAAATAATTTTACAATAGAGTTGAACTAGCTCTATAAGCTAGTTATAATAATTTTACACTAGAGTTGAGCTAGCTCTATAAGCTAGTTCAAATAATTTTACACTAGAGTTGAACTAGCTCTATAGCCTAGTACAAATAATTTTACACTAGAGTTAAACTAGCTCTATAAGCTAGTTCAAATAATTTTACACTAGAGTTGTACTAGCTTTATAAGCTAGTTGAAATAATTTTACACTAGAGTTAAACTAGCTATATAGCCTAGTACAAACAATTTTATGCTAGAGCTTAACTAGTTCTATAAGCTAGTTCAAATAATTTCACACTGGAGTTGAACTAGCTCTACAGCCTAGTACAAATAATTTTACACTAGAGTTGAACTAGCTCTATAGGCTAGTTCAAATAATTTCACACTAGAGTTGAACTAGCTCTATAGCCTAGTACAAATAATTTTACACTAGAGTTGAACTAGCTCTATAGCCTAGTACAAATAATTTTACACTAGAGTTGAACTAGCTCTTTAAGCTAGTAATTTCACACTAGAGTTGAACTAGCTCTATAGCCTAGTACAAAGAATTTTACACTAGAGTAGAACTAGCTCAATAGCCTAGTATAAATAATTTTACACTAGTGTTGAACTAGCTCTATAGCCTAGTATAAATAATTTTACACGAGAGTTGAGCTAGCTCTATAAGCTAGTTCAAATAATTTTACACTAGAGTTGAACTAGCTCTATAGCCTAGTACAAATCATTTTACACTAGAGTTGAACTAGCTCTATAAGCTAGTTAAAATCATTTTACACTAGAGTTGAACTAGCTCTATAGTCTAGTACAAATAATTTTACACTAGAGTTGATCTAGCTCTATAAGCTAGTTCAAATAATTTTACACTACAGTTGAACTAGCTCTACAAGCTAGTTCAAATAATTTCACACCAGAGTTGAACTAGCTCTATAGCCTAGTACAAATAATTTTACAATAGAGTTGAACTAGCTCTATAAGCTAGTTATAATAATTTTACACTAGAGTTGAGCTAGCTCTATAAGCTAGTTCAAATAATTTTACACTAGAGTTGAACTAGCTCTATAGCCTAGTACAAATAATTTTACATTTGAGTTAAACTAGCTCTATAAGCTAGTTCAAATAATTTTACACTAGAGTTGTACTAGCTCTATAAGCTAGTTGAAATAATTTTACACTAGAGTTAAACTAGCTATATAGCCTAGTACAAATAATTTTATGCTAGAGCTTAACTAGTTCTATAAGCTAGTTCAAATAATTTCACACTGGAGTTGAACTAGCTCTACAGCCTAGTACAAATAATTTTACACTAGAGTTGAACTAGCTCTATAGGCTAGTTCAAATAATTTCACACTAGAGTTGAACTAGCTCTATAGCCTAGTACAAATAATTTTACACTAGAGTTGAACTAGCTCTATAGCCTAGTACAAATAATTTTACACTAGAGTTGAACTAGCTCTTTAAGCTAGTAATTTCACACAAGAGTTGAACTAGCTCTATAGCCTAGTACAAAGAATTTTACACTAGAGTAGAACTAGCTCAATAGCCTAGTACAAATAATTTTACACTAGAGTTGAACTAGCTCTATAGCCTAGTATAAATAATTTTACACTAGAGTTGAGCTAGCTCTATAAGCTAGTTCAAATAATTTTACACTAGAGTTGAACTAGCTCTATAGCCTAGTACAAATCATTTTACACTAGAGTTGAACTAGCTCTATAAGCTAGTTAAAATAATTTTACACTAGAGTTGAACTAGCTCTATAGCCTAGTACAAATAATTTTACACTAGAGTTGATCTAGCTCTATAAGCTAGTTCAAATAATTTTACACTACAGTTGAACTAGCTCTATAAGCTAGTTCAAATAATTTCACACCAGAGTTGAACTAGCTCTATAGCCTAGTACAAATAATTTTACAATAGAGTTGAACTAGCTCTATAAGCTAGTTATAATAATTTTACACTAGAGTTGAGCTAGCTCTATAAGCTAGTTCAAATAATTTTACACTAGAGTTGAACTAGCTCTATTGCCTAGTACAAATAATTTTACACTAGAGTTAAACTAGCTCTATAAGCTAGTTCAAATAATTTTACACTAGAGTTGTACTAGCTCTATAAGCTAGTTGAAATAATTTTACACTAGAGTTAAACTAGCTATATAGCCTAGTACAAATAATTTTATGCTAGAGCTTAACTAGTTCTATAAGCTAGTTCAAATAATTTCACACTGGAGTTGAACTAGCTCTACAGCCTAGTACAAATAATTTTACACTAGAGTTGAACTAGCTCTATAGGCTAGTTCAAATAATTTCACACTAGAGTTGAACTAGCTCTATAGCCTAGTACAAATAATTTTACACTAGAGTTGAACTAGCTCTATAGCCTAGTACAAATAATTTTACACTAGAGTTGAACTAGCTCTTTAAGCTAGTAATTTCACACTAGAGTTGAACTAGCTCTATAGCCTAGTACAAATAATTTTACACTAGAGTTGAACTAGCTCTATAGCCTAGTACAAATAATTTTACACTAGAGTTGAACTAGTTCTTTAAGCTAGTTACAATAATTTTACACTAGAGTTGAACAAGCTCTATAGCCAAGTACAAATAATTTTACACCAGAGTTGAACTTGCTCTATAGCCTAAAACAAATAATTTTACACTAGAGTTGAACTAGCTGTATAAGCTAGTTCAAATAATTTTACATTAGAGTTGAACTAGCTCTATAGCCTAGTACAAATAATTTTACACTAGAGTTGAACTAGCTATATAAGCTAATTCAAATAATTTTACACTAGAGTTGAACTAGCTCTATAGCCTAGTACAAATAATTTTACACTACAATTGAAGTAGCTCTTTAAGCTAGTTGAAATAATTTTACACTAGAGTTGAGATAGCTCTATTAGCTAGTTGAAATAATTTTGCACTAGAGTTGAACTATCTCTATAAGCTAGTTGAAATAATTTTACACTAGAGTTAAGCTAGCTCTATAAACTAGTTCAAATAATTTTACACTAGAGTTGAACTAGCTCTATAGCCTAGTACAAATCATTTTACACTAGAGTTGAACTTGCTCTATAAGCTAGTTAAAATAATTTTACACTAGAGTTGAACTAGCTCTATAGCCTAGTACAAAGAATTTTACACTAGAGTAGAACTAGCTCAATAGCCTAGTACAAATAATTTTACACTAGTGTTGAACTAGCTCTATAGCCTAGTATAAATAATATTACACTAGAGTTGAGCTAGCTCTATAAGCTAGTTCAAATAATTTTACACTACAGTTGAACTAGCTCTACAAGCTAGTTCAAATAATTTCACACCAGAGTTGAACTAGCTCTATAGCCTAGTACAAATAATTTTACAATAGAGTTGAACTAGCTCTATAAGCTAGTTATAATAATTTTACACTAGAGTTGAGCTAGCTCTATAAGCTAGTTCAAATAATTTTACACTAGAGTTGAACTAGCTCTATAGCCTAGTACAAATAATTTTACACCAGAGTTGAACTTGCTCTATAGCCTAAAACAAATAATTTTACACTAGAGTTGAACTAGCTGTATAAGCTAGTTCAAATAATTTTACATTAGAGTTGAACTAGCTCTATAGCCTAGTACAAATAATTTTACACTAGAGTTGAACTAGCTATATAAGCTAATTCAAATAATTTTACACTAGAGTTGAACTAGCTCTATAGCCTAGTACAAATAATTTTACACTACAATTGAAGTAGCTCTTTAAGCTAGTTGAAATAATTTTACACTAGAGTTGAGATAGCTCTATTAGCTGGTTGAAATAATTTTGCACTAGAGTTGAACTATCTCTATAAGCTAGTTGAAATAATTTTACACTAGAGTTAAGCTAGCTCTATAAACTAGTTCAAATAATTTTACACTAGAGTTGAACTAGCTCTATAGCCTAGTACAAATCATTTTACACTAGAGTTGAACTTGCTCTATAAGCTAGTTAAAATAATTTTACACTAGAGTTGAACTAGCTCTATAGCCTAGTACAAAGAATTTTACACTAGAGTAGAACTAGCTCAATAGCCTAGTACAAATAATTTTACACTAGTGTTGAACTAGCTCTATAGCCTAGTATAAATAATATTACACTAGAGTTGAGCTAGCTCTATAAGCTAGTTCAAATAATTTTACACTAGAGTTGAACTAGCTCTATAGCCTAGTACAAATCATTTTACAGTAGAGTTGAACTAGCTCTATAAGC
This sequence comes from Triticum urartu, assembly GCF_056163025.1. Taxonomy (NCBI): domain Eukaryota; kingdom Viridiplantae; phylum Streptophyta; class Magnoliopsida; order Poales; family Poaceae; genus Triticum; species Triticum urartu. The sequence continues at coordinate 93,805,562 of NC_141879.1, forward strand.
TAGTTAAAATAATTTTACACTAGAGTTGAACTAGCTCTATAGCATGTACAAATAATTTCACACTAGAGTTGATCTAGCTCTATAAGCTAGTTCAAATAATTTTACACTACAGTTGAACTAGCTCTATAAGCTAGTTCAAATAATTTCACACCAGAGTTGAACTAGCTCTATAGCCTAGTACAAATAATTTTACAATAGAGTTGAACTAGCTCTATAAGCTAGTTATAATAATTTTACACTAGAGTTGAGCTAGCTCTATAAGCTAGTTCAAATAATTTTACACTAGAGTTGAACTAGCTCTATAGCCTAGTACAAATAATTTTACACTAGAGTTAAACTAGCTCTATAAGCTAGTTCAAATAATTTTACACTAGAGTTGTACTAGCTCTATAAGCTAGTTGAAATAATTTTACACTAGAGTTAAACTAGCTATATAGCCTAGTACAAACAATTTTATGCTAGAGCTTAACTAGTTCTATAAGCTAGTTCAAATAATTTCACACTGGAGTTGAACTAGCTCTACAGCCTAGTACAAATAATTTTACACTAGAGTTGAACTAGCTCTATAGGCTAGTTCAAATAATATCACACTAGAGTTGAACTAGCTCTATAGCCTAGTACAAATAATTTTACACTAGAGTTGAACTAGCTCTATAGCCTAGTACAAATAATTTTACACTAGAGTTGAACTAGCTCTTTAAGCTAGTAATTTCACACTAGAGTTGAACTAGCTCTATAGCCTAGTACAAAGAATTTTACACTAGAGTAGAACTAGCTCAATAGCCTAGTATAAATAATTTTACACTAGTGTTGAACTAGCTCTATAGCCTAGTATAAATAATTTTACACGAGAGTTGAGCTAGCTCTATAAGCTAGTTCAAATAATTTTACACTAGAGTTGAACTAGCTCTATAGCCTAGTACAAATCATTTTACACTAGAGTTGAACTAGCTCTATAAGCTAGTTAAAATCATTTTACACTAGAGTTGAACTAGCTCTATAGCCTAGTACAAATAATTTTACACTAGAGTTGATCTAGCTCTATAAGCTAGTTCAAATAATTTTACACTACAGTTGAACTAGCTCTACAAGCTAGTTCAAATAATTTCACACCAGAGTTGAACTAGCTCTATAGCCTAGTACAAATAATTTTACAATAGAGTTGAACTAGCTCTATAAGCTAGTTATAATAATTTTACACTAGAGTTGAGCTAGCTCTATAAGCTAGTTCAAATAATTTTACACTAGAGTTGAACTAGCTCTATAGCCTAGTACAAATAATTTTACACTAGAGTTAAACTAGCTCTATAAGCTAGTTCAAATAATTTTACACTAGAGTTGTACTAGCTCTATAAGCTAGTTGAAATAATTTTACACTAGAGTTAAACTAGCTATATAGCCTAGTACAAATAATTTTATGCTAGAGCTTAACTAGTTCTATAAGCTAGTTCAAATAATTTCACACTGGAGTTGAACTAGCTCTACAGCCTAGTACAAATAATTTTACACTAGAGTTGAACTAGCTCTATAGGCTAGTTCAAATAATTTCACACTAGAGTTGAACTAGCTCTATAGCCTAGTACAAATAATTTTACACTAGAGTTGAACTAGCTCTATAGCCTAGTACAAATAATTTTACACTAGAGTTGAACTAGCTCTTTAAGCTAGTAATTTCACACTAGAGTTGAACTAGCTCTATAGCCTAGTACAAAGAATTTTACACTAGAGTAGAACTAGCTCAATAGCCTAGTACAAATAATTTTACACTAGAGTTGAACTAGCTCTATAGCCTAGTATAAATAATTTTACACTAGAGCTGAGCTAGCTCTAGAAGCTAGTTCAAATAATTTTACACTAGAGTTGAACTAGCTCTATAGCCTAGTACAAATCATTTTACACTAGAGTAGAACTAGCTCTATAGCCTAGTACAAATAATTTTACACTAGAGTTGAACTAGCTCTTTAAGCTAGTAATTTCACACTAGAGTTGAACTAGCTCTATAGCCTAGTACAAATAATTTTACACTAGAGTTGAACTAGCTCTATAGCCTAGTACAAATAATTTTACACTAGAGTTGAACTAGTTCTTTAAGCTAGTTACAATAATTTTACACTAGAGTTGAACAAGCTCTATAGCCAAGTACAAATAATTTTACACCAGAGTTGAACTTGCTCTATAGCCTAAAACAAATAATTTTACACTAGAGTTGAACTAGCTGTATAAGCTAGTTCAAATAATTTTACATTAGAGTTGAACTAGCTCTATAGCCTAGTACAAATAATTTTACACTAGAGTTGAACTAGCTATATAAGCTAATTCAAATAATTTTACACTAGAGTTGAACTAGCTCTATAGCCTAGTACAAATAATTTTACACTACAATTGAAGTAGCTCTTTAAGCTAGTTGAAATAATTTTACACTAGAGTTGAGATAGCTCTATTAGCTAGTTGAAATAATTTTGCACTAGAGTTGAACTATCTCTATAAGCTAGTTGAAATAATTTTACACTAGAGTTGAGCTAGCTCTATAAACTAGTTCAAATAATTTTACACTAGAGTTGAACTAGCTCTATAGCCTAGTACAAATCATTTTACACTAGAGTTGAACTTGCTCTATAAGCTAGTTAAAATAATTTTACACTAGAGTTGAACTAGCTCTATAGCCTAGTACAAAGAATTTTACACTAGAGTAGAACTAGCTCAATAGCCTAGTACAAATAATTTTACACTAGTGTTGAACTAGCTCTATAGCCTAGTATAAATAATATTACACTAGAGTTGAGCTAGCTCTATAAGCTAGTTCAAATAATTTTACACTAGAGTTGAACTAGCTCTATAGCCTAGTACAAATCATTTTACAGTAGAGTTGAACGAGCTCTATAAGCTAGTTAAAATAATTTTACACTAGAGTTGAACTAGCTCTATAGCCTAGTACAAATAATTTTACACTAGAGTTCATCTAGCTCTATAAGCTAGTTCAAATAATTTTACACTCTAGTTGAACTAGCTCTATAAGCTAGTTAAAATAATTTCACACCAGAGTTGAACTAGCTCTATAGCCTAGTACAAATAATTTTACAATAGAGTTGAACTAGCTCTATAAGCTAGTTACAATAATTTTACACTAGAGTTGAGCTAGCTCTATAATCTAGTTCAAATAATTTTACACTAGAGTTGAACTAGCTCTATAGCCTAGTACAAATAATTTTACACTAGAGTTGATCTAGCTCTATAAGCTAGTTCAAATAATTTTACACTACAGTTGAACTAGGTCTATAAGTTAGTTCAAATAATTTCACACCAGAGTTGAACTAGCTCTATAGCCTAGTACAAATAATTTTACAATAGAGCTTAACTAGTTCTATAAGCTAGTTCAAATAATTTCACACTGGAGTTGAACTAGCTCTACAGCCTAGTACAAATAATTTTACACTAGAGTTGAACTAGCTCTATAGGCTAGTTCAAATAATTTCACACTAGAGTTGAACTAGCTCTATAGCCTAGTACAAATAATTTTACACTAGAGTTGAACTAGCTCTTTAAGCTAGTTCAAATAATTTTACACTAGAGTTGAACAAGCTCTATAGCCAAGTACAAATAATTTTACACCAGAGTTGAACTAGCTCTATAGCCTAATACAAATAATTTTACACTAGAGTTGAACTAGCTCTATAAGCTAGTTCAAATAATTTTACATTAGAGTTGAAATAGCTCTATAGCCTAGTACAAATAATTTTACACTAGAGTTGAACTAGCTATATAAGCTAGTTCAAATACTTTTACACTAGAGTTGAACTAGCTCTATAGCCTAGTACAAATAATTTTACACTACAATTGAACTAGCTCTTTAAGCTAGTTGAAATAATTTTACACTAGAGTTGAGATAGCTCTATTAGCTAGTTGAAATAATTTTACACTAGAGTTGAACTATCTCTATAAGCTAGTTGAAATAATTTTACACTAGAGTTGAGCTAGCTCTATAAACTAGTTGAAATAATTTTACACTAGAGTTGAACTAGCTCTATAGCCTAGTATAAATCATTTTACACTAGAGTTGAACTAGCTCTATAAGCTAGTTAAAATAATTTTACACTAGAGTTGAACTAGCTCTATAGCCTAGTACAAAGAATTTTACAATAGAGTAGAACTAGCTCAATAGCCTAGTACAAATAATTTTACACTAGTGTTGAACTAGCTCTATAGCCTAGTATAAATAATATTACACTAGAGTTGAGCTAGCTCTATAAGCTAGTTCAAATAATTTTACACTAGAATTGAACTAGCTCTATAGCCTACTACAAATCATTTTAAACTAGAGTTGAACTAGCTCTATAAGCTAGTTAAAATAATTTTACACTAGAGTTGAACTAGCTCTATAGCCTAGTACAAATAATTTTACAATAGAGTTGATCTAGCTCTATAAGCTAGTTCAAATAATTTTACACTACCGTTGAACTAGCTCTATAAGCTAGTTCAAATAATTTCACACCAGAGTTGAAATAGCTCTATAGCCTAGTACAAATAATTTTACACTAGAGTTGAACTAGCTATATAAGCTAGTTCAAATACTTTTACACTAGAGTTGAACTAGCTCTATAGCCTAGTACAAATAATTTTACACTACAATTGAACTAGCTCTTTAAGCTAGTTGAAATAATTTTACACTAGAGTTGAGATAGCTCTATTAGCTAGTTGAAATAATTTTACACTAGAGTTGAACTATCTCTATAAGCTAGTTGAAATAATTTTACACTAGAGTTGAGCTAGCTCTATAAACTAGTTCAAATAATTTTACACTAGAGTTGAACTAGCTCTATAGCCTAGTACAAATCATTTTACACTAGAGTTGAACTAGCTCTATAAGCTAGTTAAAATAATTTTACACTAGAGTTGAACTAGCTCTATAGCCTAGTACAAAGAATTTTACAATAGAGTAGAACTAGCTCAATAGCCTAGTACAAATAATTTTACACTAGTGTTGAACTAGCTCTATAGCCTAGTATAAACAATATTACACTAGGGTTGAGCTAGCTCTATAAGCTAGTTCAAATAATTTTACACTAGAATTGAACTAGCTCTATAGCCTACTACAAATCATTTTAAACTAGAGTTGAACTAGCTCTATAAGCTAGTTAAAATAATTTTACACTAGAGTTGAACTAGCTCTATAGCCTAGTACAAATAATTTTACACTAGAGTTGATCTAGCTCTATAAGCTAGTTCAAATAATTTTACACTACCGTTGAACTAGCTCTATAAGCTAGTTCAAATGCTCTATAAGCTAGTTCAAATAATTTCACACCAGAGTTGAACTAGCTCTATAGCCTAGTACAAATAATTTTACAATAGAGTTGAACTAGCTCTATAAGCTAGTTATAATAATTTTACACTACAGTTGAGCTAGCTCTATAAGCTAGTTCAAATAATTTTACACTAGAGTTGAACTAGCTCTATAGCCTAGTACAGATAATTTTACACTAGAGATAAACTAGCTCTATAAGCTAGTTCAAATAATTTTACACTAGAGTTGTACTAGCTCTATAAGCTAGTTGAAATAATTTTACACTAGAGTTAAACTAGCTATATAGCCTAGTACAAATAATTTATGCTAGAGTTTAACTAGTTCTATAAGCTAGTTCAAATAATTTCACACTGGAGTTGAACTAGCTCTACAGCCTAGTACAAATAATTTTACACTAGAGTAGAACTAGCTCAATAGCCTAGTACAAATAATTTTACATAGTGTTGAACTAGCTCTATAGCCTAGTATAAATAATTTTACACTAGAGTTGAGCTAGCTCTATAAGCTAGTTCAAATAATTTTACACTAGAGTTGAACTAGCTCTATAGCCTAGTACAAATCATTTTACACTAGAGTTGAACTAGCTCTATAGCCTAGTACAAATAATTTTACACTAGAGTTGATCTAGCTCTATAAGCTAGTTCAAATAATTTTACACTACAGTTGAACTAGCTCTATAAGCTAGTTCAAATAATTTCACACCAGAGTTGAACTAGCTCTATAGCCTAGTACAACTAATTTTACACTAGAGTTGAACTATCTCTATAGCCTAGTACAAATAATTTTACACTAGAGTTGAACTAGCTCTATAAGCTAGTTAAAATAATTTTACACTAGAGTTGAACTAGCTCTATAGCCTAGTACAAATAATTTTACACTAGTGTTGAACTAGCTCTATAGCCTAGTATAAATAATTTCACACTAGAGTTGAGCTAGCTCTATAAGCTAGTTCAAATAATTTTACACTAGAGTTGAACTAGCTCTATAGCCAAGTACAAATAATTTTACACTAGAGTTGAACTAGCTCTATAGCCTAATACAAATAATTTTACACTAGAGTTGAGCTAGCTCTATAGCCTAGTATAAATAATTTTACACTAGAGTTGATCTAGCTCTATAAACTAGTTCAAATAATTTTACACTACAGTTGAACTAGCTCTATAAGCTAGTTCAAATAATTTCACACCAGAGTTGAACTAGCTCTATAGCCTAGTACAAATAATTTTACAATAGAGTTGAACTAGCTCTATAAGCTAATTATAATAATTTTACACTAGAGTTGAGCTAGCTCTATAAGCTAGTTCAAATAATTTTACACTAGAGTTGAACTAGCTCTATAGCCTAGTACAAATAATTTTACACTAGAGATAAACTAGTTCTATAAGCTAGTTCAAATAATTTTACACTAGAGTTGTACTAGCTCTATAAGCTAGTTGAAATAATTTTACACTAGAGTTGAGCTAGCTCTATAAGCTAGTTCAAATAATTTTACACTAGAGTTGAGCTAGCTCTATAAGCTAGTTCAAATAATTTTACACTACAGTTGAACTAGCTCCATAAGCTAGTTCAAATAATTTTACACTAGTGTTGAACTAGCTCTATAGCCTAGTATAAATAATTTCGCACTAGAGTTGAACTAGCTCTATAGCCTAGTACAAATAATTTTACACTAGAGTTGAACTAGCTCTATAGCCTAGTACAAATAATTTTACACTAGAGTTGAACTAGCTCTTTAAGCTAGTAATTTCACACTAGAGTTGAACTAGCTCTATAGCCTAGTACAAAGAATTTTACACTAGAGTAGAACTAGCTCAATAGCCTAGTACAAATAATTTTACACTAGAGTTGAGCTAGCTCTATAAGCTAGTTCAAATAATTTTACACTAGAGTTGAACTAGCTCTATAGCCTAGTACAAATCATTTTACACTAGAGTTGAACTAGCTCTATAAGCTAGTTAAAATAATTTTACACTAGAGTTGAACTAGCTCTATAGCCTAGTACAAATAATTTTACACTAGAGTTGATCTAGCTCTATAAGCTAGTTCAAATAATTTTACACTACAGTTGAACTAGCTCTATAAGCTAGTTCAAATAATTTCACACGAGAGTTGAACTAGCTCTATAGCCTAGTACAAATAATTTTAACTAGAGTTGAACTAGCTCTATAAGCTAGTTCAAATAATTTTACACTAGAGTTGAACTAGCTATATAGCCTAGTACAAATAATTTTATGCTAGAGTTGAGCTAGCTCTATAAGCTAGTTCAAATAATTTTACACTGGAGTTGAACTAGCTCTATAGCCTAGTACAAATAATTTTACACTAGACTTAAACTAGCTCTATAGCCTAGTACAAATAATTTTACACTAGAGTTGAACTAGCTCTTTAAGCTAGTTGAAATAATTTTACACTAGAGTTGAACAAGCTCTATAGCCAAGTACAAATAATTTTACACTAGAGTTGAACTAGCTCTATAGCCTAATACAAATAATTTTACACTAGAGTTGAACTAGCTCTATAAGCTAGTTCAAATAATTTTACAATAGAGTTGAACTAGCTCAATAGCCTAGTACAAATAATTTTACACTAGTGTTGAACTAGCTCTATAGCCTAGTATAAATAATATTACACTAGAGTTGAGCTAGCTCTATAAGCTAGTTCAAATAATTTTACGCTAGAATTGAACTAGCTCTATAGCCTACTACAAATCATTTTAAACTAGAGTTGAACTAGCTCTATAAGCTAGTTAAAATAATTTTACACTAGAGTTGAACTAGCTCTATAGCCAAGTACAAATAATTTTACACTAGAGTTGAACTAGCTCTATAGCCTAATACAAATAATTTTACACTAGAGTTGAACTAGCTCTATAAGCTAGTTCAAATAATTTTACATTAGAGTTGAAATAGCTCTATAGCCTAGTACAAATAATTTTACACTAGAGTTGAACTAGCTATATAAGCTAGTTCAAATACTTTTACACTAGAGTTGAACTAGCTCTATAGCCTAGTACAAATAATTTAGACTACAATTGAACTAGCTCTTTAAGCTAGTTGAAATAATTTTACACTAGAGTTGAGATAGCTCTATTAGCTAGTTGAAATAATTTTACACTAGAGTTGAACTATCTCTATAAGCTAGTTGAAATAATTTTAAACTAGAGTTGAGCTAGCTCTATAAACTAGTTCAAATAATTTTACACTAGAGTTGAACTAGCTCTATAGCCTAGTACAAATCATTTTACACTAGAGTTGAACTAGCTCTATAAGCTAGTTAAAATAATTTTACACTAGAGTTGAACTAGCTCTATAGCCTAGTACAAAGAATTTTACAATAGAGTAGAACTAGCTCAATCTCCTAGTACAAATAATTTTACACTAGTGTTGAACTAGCTCTATAGCCTAGTATAAATAATATTACACTAGAGTTGAGCTAGCTCTATAAGCTAGTTCAAATAAATTTACACTAGAATTGAACTAGCTCTATAGCCTACTACAAATCATTTTAAACTAGAGTTGAACTAGCTCTATAAGCTAGTTAAAATAATTTTACACTAGAGTTGAACTAGCTCTATAGCCTAGTACAAATCATTTTACACTAGAGTTGAACTAGCTCTATAAGCTAGTTAAAATAATTTTACACTAGAGTTGAACTAGCTCTATAGCCTAGTACAAAGAATTTTACAATAGAGTAGAACTAGCTCAATAGCCTAGTACAAATAATATTACACTAGAGTTGAGCTAGCTCTATAAGCTAGTTCAAATAATTTTACACTAGAATTGAACTAGCTCTATAGCCTACTACAAATCATTTTAAACTAGAGTTGAACTAGCTCTATAAGCTAGTTAAAATAATTTTACACTAGAGTTGAACTAGCTCTATAGCCTAGTACAAATAATTTTACACTAGAGTTGAACTAGCTCTTTAAGCTAGTTCAAATAATTTTACACTAGAGTTGAACAAGCTCTATAGCCAAGTACAAATAATTTTACACCAGAGTTGAACTAGCTCTATAGCCTAATACAAATAATTTTACACTAGAGTTGAACTAGCTATATAAGCTAGTTCAAATACTTTTACCCTAGAGTTGAACTAGCTCTATAGCCTAGTACAAATAATTTTACACTACAATTGAACTAGCTCTTTAAGCTAGTTGAAATAATTTTACACTAGAGTTGAGATAGCTTTATTAGCTAGTTGAAATAATTTTACACTAGAGTTGAACTATCTCTATAAGCTAGTTGAAATAATTTTACACTAGAGTTGAGCTAGCTCTATAAACTAGTTCAAATAATTTTACACTAGAGTTGAACTAGCTCTATAGCCTAGTACAAATCATTTTACACTAGAGTTGAACTAGCTCTATAAGCTAGTTAAAATAATTTTACACTAGAGTTGAACTAGCTCTATAGCCTAGAACAAAGAATTTTACAATAGAGTAGAACTAGCTCAATAGCCTAGTACAAATAATTTTACACTAGTGTTGAACTAGCTCTATAGCCTAGTATAAATAATATTACACTAGAGTTGAGCTAGCTCTATAAGCTAGTTCAAATAATTTTACACTAGAATTGAACTAGCTCTATAGCCTACTACAAATCATTTTAAACTAGAGTTGAACTAGCTCTATAAGCTAGTTAAAATAATTTTACACTAGAGTTGAACTAGCTCTATAGCCTAGTACAAATAATTTTACACTAGAGTTGATCTAGCTCTATAAGCTAGTTCAAATAATTTTACACTACCGTTGAACTAGCTCTATAAGCTAGTTCAAATAATTTCACACCAGAGTTGAACTAGCTCTATAGCCTAGTACAAATAATTTTACAATAGAGCTGAACTAGATCTATAAGCTAGTTATAATAATTTTACACTAGAGTTGAGCTAGCTCTATAAGCTAGTTCAAATAATTTTACACTAGAGTTGAACTAGCTCTATAGCCTAATACAAATAATTTTACACTAGAGTTGAACTAGCTCTATAGCCTAGTACAAAGAATTTTACAATAGAGCTGAACTAGCTCTATAGCCTACTTCAAATAATTTTACACTAGATTTGTACTAGCTCTATAAGCTAGTTGAAATAATTTTACACTAGAGTTAAACTAGCTATATAGCCTAGTACAAATAATTTTATGCTAGAGTTTAACTAGTTCTATAAGCTAGTTCAAATAATTTCACACTGGAGTTGAACTAGCTCTACAGCCTAGTACAAATAATTTTACACTAGAGTAGAACTAGCTCAATAGCCTAGTACAAATAATTTTACACTAGTGTTGAACTAGCTCTATAGCCTAGTATAAATAATTTTACACTAGAGTTGAGCTAGCTCTATAAGCTAGTTCAAATAATTTTACACTAGAGTTGAACTAGCTCTATAGCCTAGTACAAATCATTTTACACTAGAGTTGAACTAGCTCTTTAAGCTAGTAATTTCACACTAGATTTGAACTAGCTCTATAGCCTAGTACAAAGAATTTTACACTAGAGTAGAACTAGCTCAATAGCCTAGTACAAATAATTTTACACTAGAGTTGAGCTAGCTCTATAAGCTAGTTCAAATAATTTTACACTAGAGTTGAACTAGCTCTATAGCCTAGTACAAATAATTTTACACTAGAGTTGAACTAGCTCTTTAAGCTAGTAATTTCACACTAGAGTTGAACTAGCTCTATAGCCTAGTACAAAGAATTTTACACTAGAGTAGAACTAGCTCAATAGCCTAGTACAAATAATTTTACACTAGAGTTGAGCTAGCTCTATAAGCTAGTTCAAATAATTTTACACTAGAGTTGAACTAGCTCTATAGCCTAGTACAAATCATTTTACACTAGAGTTGAACTAGCTCTATAAGCTAGTTAAAATAATTTTACACTAGAGTTGAACTAGCTCTATAGCCTAGAACAAAGAATTTTCAAATAGAGTAGAACTAGCTCAATAGCCTAGTACAAATAATTTTACACTAGTGTTGAACTAGCTCTATAGCCTAGTATAAATAATATTACACTAGAGTTGAGCTAGCTCTATAAGCTAGTTCAAATAATTTTACACTAGAATTGAACTAGCTCTATAGCCTACTACAAATCATTTTAAACTAGAGTTGAACTAGCTCTATAAGCTAGTTAAAATAATTTTACACTAGAGTTGAACTAGCTCTATAGCCTAGTACAAATAATTTTACACTAGAGTTGATCTAGCTCTATAAGCTAGTTCAAATAATTTTACACTACCGTTGAACTAGCTCTATAAGCTAGTTCAAATAATTTCACACCAGAGTTGAACTAGCTCTATAGCCTAGTACAAATAATTTTACAATAGAGCTGAACTAGATCTATAAGCTAGTTATAATAATTTTACACTAGAGTTGAGCTAGCTCTATAAGCTAGTTCAAATAATTTTACACTAGAGTTGAACTAGCTCTATAGCCTAATACAAATAATTTTACACTAGAGTTGAACTAGCTCTATAGCCTAGTACAAAGAATTTTACAATAGAGTTGTACTAGCTCTATAGCCTAGTTCAAATAATTTTACACTAGATTTGTACTAGCTCTATAAGCTAGTTGAAATAATTTTACACTAGAGTTAAACTAGCTATATAGCCTAGTACAAATAATTTTATGCTAGAGTTTAACTAGTTCTATAAGCTAGTTCAAATAATTTCACACTGGAGTTGAACTAGCTCTACAGCCTAGTACAAATAATTTTACACTAGAGTAGAACTAGCTCAATAGCCTAGTACAAATAATTTTACACTAGTGTTGAACTAGCTCTATAGCCTAGTATAAATAATTTTACACTAGAGTTGAGCTAGCTCTATAAGCTAGTTCAAATAATTTTACACTAGAGTTGAACTAGCTCTATAGCCTAGTACAAATCATTTTACACTAGAGTTGAACTAGCTCTTTAAGCTAGTAATTTCACACTAGATTTGAACTAGCTCTATAGCCTAGTACAAAGAATTTTACACTAGAGTAGAACTAGCTCAATAGCCTAGTACAAATAATTTTACACTAGAGTTGAGCTAGCTCTATAAGCTAGTTCAAATAATTTTACACTAGAGTTGAACTAGCTCTATAGCCTAGTACAAATAATTTTACACTAGAGTTGAACTAGCTCTTTAAGCTAGTAATTTCACACTAGAGTTGAACTAGCTCTATAGCCTAGTACAAAGAATTTTACACTAGAGTAGAACTAGCTCAATAGCCTAGTACAAATAATTTTACACTAGAGTTGAGCTAGCTCTATAAGCTAGTTCAAATAATTTTACACTAGAGTTGAACTAGCTCTATAGCCTAGTACAAATCATTTTACACTAGAGTTGAACTAGCTCTATAAGCTAGTTAAAATAATTTTACACTAGAGTTGAACTAGCTCTATAGCCTAGTACAAATAATTTTACACTAGAGTTGATCTAGCTCTATAAGCTAGTTCAAATAATTTTACACTACAGTTGAACTAGCTCTATAAGCTAGTTCAAATAATTTCACACGAGAGTTGAACTAGCTCTATAGCCTAGTACAAATAATTTTAACTAGAGTTGAACTAGCTCTATAAGCTAGTTCAAATAATTTTACACTAGAGTTGAACTAGCTATATAGCCTAGTACAAATAATTTTATGCTAGAGTTGAGCTAGCTCTATAAGCTAGTTCAAATAATTTTACACTGGAGTTGAACTAGCTCTATAGCCTAGTACAAATAATTTTACACTAGACTTAAACTAGCTCTATATCCTAGTACAAATAATTTTACACTAGAGTTGAACTAGCTCTTTAAGCTAGTTGAAATAATTTTACACTAGTGTTGAACAAGCTCTATAGCCAAGTACAAATAATTTTACACTAGAGTTGAACTAGCTCTATAGCCTAATACAAATAATTTTACACTAGAGTTGAACTAGCTCTATAAGCTAGTTCAAATAATTTTACAATAGAGTTGAACTAGCTCAATAGCCTAGTACAAATAATTTTACACTAGTGTTGAACTAGCTCTATAGCCTAGTATAAATAATATTACACTAGAGTTGAGCTAGCTCTATAAGCTAGTTCAAATAATTTTACGCTAGAATTGAACTAGCTCTATAGCCTACTACAAATCATTTTAAACTAGAGTTGAACTAGCTCTATAAGCTAGTTAAAATAATTTTACACTAGAGTTGAACTAGCTCTATAGCCTAGTACAAATAATTTTACACTAGAGTTGAACTAGCTCTTTAAGCTAGTTCAAATAATTTTACACTAGAGTTGAACAAGCTCTATAGCCAAGTACAAATAATTTTACACTAGAGTTGAACTAGCTCTATAGCCTAATACAAATAATTTTACACTAGAGTTGAACTAGCTCTATAAGCTAGTTCAAATAATTTTACATTAGAGTTGAAATAGCTCTATAGCCTAGTACAAATAATTTTACACTAGAGTTGAACTAGCTATATAAGCTAGTTCAAATACTTTTACACTAGAGTTGAACTAGCTCTATAGCCTAGTACAAATAATTTAGACTACAATTGAACTAGCTCTTTAAGCTAGTTGAAATAATTTTACACTAGAGTTGAGATAGCTCTATTAGCTAGTTGAAATAATTTTACACTAGAGTTGAACTATCTCTATAAGCTAGTTGAAATAATTTTAAACTAGAGTTGAGCTATCTCTATAAGCTAGTTCAAATAAATTTACACTAGAATTGAACTAGCTCTATAGCCTACTACAAATCATTTTAAACTAGAGTTGAACTAGCTCTATAAGCTAGTTAAAATAATTTTACACTAGAGTTGAACTAGCTCTATAGCCTAGTACAAATCATTTTACACTAGAGTTGAACTAGCTCTATAAGCTAGTTAAAATAATTTTACACTAGAGTTGAACTAGCTCTATAGCCTAGTACAAAGAATTTTACAATAGAGTAGAACTAGCTCAATAGCCTAGTACAAATAATATTACACTAGAGTTGAGCTAGCTCTATAAGCTAGTTCAAATAATTTTACACTAGAATTGAACTAGCTCTATAGCCTACTACAAATCATTTTAAACTAGAGTTGAACTAGCTCTATAAGCTAGTTAAAATAATTTTACACTAGAGTTGAACTAGCTCTATAGCCTAGTACAAATAATTTTACACTAGAGTTGAACTAGCTCTTTAAGCTAGTTCAAATAATTTTACACTAGAGTTGAACAAGCTCTATAGCCAAGTACAAATAATTTTACACCAGAGTTGAACTAGCTCTATAGCCTAATACAAATAATTTTACACTAGAGTTGAACTAGCTATATAAGCTAGTTCAAATACTTTTACACTAGAGTTGAACTAGCTCTATAGCCTAGTACAAATAATTTTACACTACAATTGAACTAGCTCTTTAAGCTAGTTGAAAGAATTTTACACTAGAGTTGAGATAGCTCTATTAGCTAGTTGAAATAATTTTACACTAGAGTTGAACTATCTCTATAAGCTAGTTGAAATAATTTTACACTAGAGTTGAGCTAGCTCTATAAACTAGTTCAAATAATTTTACACTAGAGTTGAACTAGCTCTATAGCCTAGTACAAATCATTTTACACTAGAGTTGAACTAGCTCTATAAGCTAGTTAAAATAATTTTACACTAGAGTTGAACTAGCTCTATAGCCTAGAACAAAGAATTTTACAATAGAGTAGAACTAGCTCAATAGCCTAGTACAAATAATTTTACACTAGTGTTGAACTAGCTCTATAGCCTAGTATAAATAATATTACACTAGAGTTGAGCTACCTCTATAAGCTAGTTCAAATAATTTTACACTAGAATTGAACTAGCTCTATAGCCTACTACAAATCATTTTAAACTAGAGTTGAACTAGCTCTATAAGCTAGTTAAAATAATTTTACACTAGAGTTGAACTAGCTCTATAGCCTAGTACAAATAATTTTACACTAGAGTTGATCTAGCTCTATAAGCTAGTTCAAATAATTTTACACTACCGTTGAACTAGCTCTATAAGCTAGTTCAAATAATTTCACACCAGAGTTGAACTAGCTCTATAGCCTAGTACAAATAATTTTACAATAGAGTTGAACTAGATCTATAAGCTAGTTATAATAATTTTACACTAGAGTTGAGCTAGCTCTATAAGCTAGTTCAAATAATTTTACACTAGAGTTGAACTAGCTCTATAGCCTAATACAAATAATTTTACACTAGAGTTGAACTAGCTCTATAGCCTAGTACAAAGAATTTTACAATAGAGTTGTACTAGCTCTATAGCCTAGTTCAAATAATTTTACACTAGATTTGTACTAGCTCTATAAGCTAGTTGAAATAATTTTACACTAGAGTTAAACTAGCTATATAGCCTAGTACAAATAATTTTATGCTAGAGTTTAACTAGTTCTATAAGCTAGTTCAAATAATTTCACACTGGAGTTGAACTAGCTCTACAGCCTAGTACAAATAATTTTACACTAGAGTAGAACTAGCTCAATAGCCTAGTACAAATAATTTTACACTAGTGTTGAACTAGCTCTATAGCCTAGTATAAATAATTTTACACTAGAGTTGAGCTAGCTCTATAAGCTAGTTCAAATAATTTTACACTAGAGTTGAACTAGCTCTATAGCCTAGTACAAATCATTTTACACTAGAGTTGAACTAGCTCTATAAGCTAGTTAAGATAATTTTACACTAGAGTTGAACTAGCTCTATAGCCTAGTACAAATAATTTTACACTAGAGTTGATCTAGCTCTATAAGCTAGTTCAAATAATTTTACACTACAGTTGAACTAGCTCTATAAGCTAGTTCAAATAATTTCACACCAGAGTTGAACTAGCTCTATAGCCTAGTACAAATAATTTTACAATAGAGTTGAACTAGCTCTATAAGCTAGTTATAATAATTTTACACTAGAGTTGAGCTAGCTCTATAAGCTAGTTCAAATAATTTTACACTAGAGTTGAACTAGCTCTATAGCCTAGTACAAATAATTTTACACTAGAGATAAATTAGCTCTATAAGCTAGTTCAAATAATTTTACACTAGAGTTGTACTAGCTCTATAAGCTAGTTGAAATAATTTTACAGTAGAGTTAAACTAGCTATATAGCCTAGTACAAATAATTTTATGCTAGAGTTTAACTAGTTCTATAAGCTAGTTCAAATAATTTCACACTGGAGTTGAACTAGCTCTACAGCCTAGTACAAATAATTTTACACTAGAGTAGAACTAGCTCAATAGCCTAGTACAAATAATTTTACACTAGTGTTGAACTAGCTCTATAGCCTAGTGTAAATAATTTTACACTAGAGTTGAGCTAGCTCTATAAGCTAGTTCAAATAATTTTACACTAGAGTTGAACTAGCTCTATAGCCTAGTACAAATCATTTCACACTAGAGTTGAACTAGCTCTATAAGCTAGTTAAAATAATTTTACACTAGAGTTGAGCTAGCTGTATAGCCTAGTACAAATAATTTTACGCTAGAGTTGATCTAGCTCTATAAGCTAGTTCAAATAATTTTAAACTACAGTTGAACTAGCTCTATAAGCTAGTTCAAATAATTTTACACCAGAGTTGAACTAGCTATATAGCCTAGTACAAATAATTTTACAATAGAGTTGAACTAGCTCTATAAGCTAGTTATAATAATTTTACACTAGAGTTGAGCTAGCTCTATAAGCAAGTTCAAATAATTTTACACTAGAGTTGAACTAGCTCTATAGCCTAGTACAAATAATTTTATACTAGAGATAAACTAGCTCTATAAGCTAGTTCAAATAATTTTACACTAGAGTTGTACTAGCTTTATAAGCTAGTTGAAATAATTTTACACTAGAGTTAAACTAGCTATATAGCCTAGTACAAATAATTTTATGCTAGAGTTTAACTAGTTCTATAAGCTAGTTCAAATAATTTCACACTGGAGTTGAACTAGCTCTACAGCCTAGTACAAATAATTTTACACTAGAGTTGAACTAGCTCTATAGGCTAGTTCAAATAATTTCACACTAGAGTTGAACTAGCTCTATATCCTAGTACAAATAATTTTACACTAGAGTTGATCTAGCTCTACAAGCTAGTTCAAATAATTTTACACTACAGTTGAACTAGCCCTATAAGCTAGTTCAAATAATTTCACACCAGAGTTGAACTAGCTCTATAGCCTAGTACAAATAATTTTACAATAGAGTTGAACTAGCTCTATAAGCTAGTTATAATACTTTTACACTAGAGTTGAGCTAGCTCTATAAGCTAGTTCAAATAATTTTACACTAGAGTTGAACTAGCTCTATAGCCTAGTACAAATAATTTTACACTAGAGTTAAACTAGCTCTATAAGCTAGTTCAAATAATTTTACACTAGAGTTGTACTAGCTCTATAAGCTAGTTGAAATAATTTTACACTAGAGTTAAACTAGCTATATAGCCTAGTACAAATAATTTTATGCCAGAGTTTAACTAGCTCTATAAGCTAGTTCAAATAATTTCACACTGGAGTTGAACTAGCTCTACAGCCTAGTACAAATAATTTTACACTAGAGTTGAACTAGCTCTATAGCCTAGTACAAATAATTTTACACTAGAGTTGAACTAGCTCTTTAAGCTAGTTCAAATAATTTTACACTAGAGTTGAACAAGCTCTATAGCCAAGTACAAATAATTTTACACTAGAGTTGAACTAGCTCTATAGCCTAATACAAATAATTTTACAGTAGAGTTGAACTAGCTCTATAAGGTAGTTCAAATAATTTTACATTAGAGTTGAACTAGCTCTATAGCCTAGTACAAATAATTTTACACTAGAGTTGAACTAGCTCTATAGCCTAGTACAAATCATTTTACACTAGAATTGAACTTGCTCTATAAGCTAGTTAAAATAATTTTACACTAGAGTTGAACTAGCTCTAAAGCCTAGTACAAAGAATTTTACACTAGAGTAGAACTAGCTCAATAGCCTAGTACAAATAATTTTACACTAGTGTTGAACTAGCTTTATAGCCTGCTATAAATAATTTTACACTAGATTTGAACTAGCTCCATAAGCTCGTTCAAATAATTTTACACTAGTGTTGAACTAGCTCTATATCCTAGTATAAATAATTTTACACTAGAGTTGAGCTAGCTCTATAAGCTAGTTCAAATAATTTTACATTAGAGTTGAACTAGCTCTATAGCCTAGTACAAATAATTTTACACTAGAGTTGATCTAGCTCTATAAGCTAGTTCAAATAATTTTACACTACAGTTGAACTAGCTCTATAAGCTAGTTCAAATAATTTCACACCAGAGTTGAACTAGCTCTATAGCCTAGTACAAATAATTTTACAATAGAGTTGAACTAGCTCTATAAGCTAGTTATAATAATTTTACACTAGAGTTGAGCTAGCTCTATAAGCTAGTTCAAATAATTTTACACTAGAGTTGAACAAGCTCTATAGCCTAGTACAAATAATTTTACACTAGAGATAAACTAGCTCTATAAGCTAGTTCAAATAATTTTACACTAGAGTTGTACTAGCTCTATAAGCTAGTTGAAATAATTTTACACTAGAGTTAAACTAGCTATATAGCCTAGTACAAATAATTTTATGCTAGAGTTTAACTAGTTCTATAAGCTAGTTCAAATAATTTCACACTGGAGTTGAACTAGCTCTACAGCCTAGTACAAATAATTTTACACTAGAGTTGAACTAGCTCTATAGGCTAGTTCAAATAATTTCACACTAGAGTTGAGCTAGCTCTATAGCCTAGTACAAATAATTTTACACTAGAGTTGATCTAGCTCTGTAAGCTAGTTCAAATAATTTTACACTACAGTTAAACTAGCTCTATAAGCTAGTTCAAATAATTTCACACCAGAGTTGAACTAGCTCTATAGCCTAGTACAAATAATTTTACAATAGAGTTGAACTCGCTCTATAAGCTAGTTATAATAATTTTACACTAGAGTTGAGCTAGCTCTATAAGCTAGTTCAAATAATTTTACACTAGAGTTGAACTAGCTCTATAGCCTAGTACAAATAATTTTACACTAGACTTAAACCAGCTCTATAGCCTAGTACAAATAATTTTACACTAGAGTTGAACTAGCTCTTTAAGCTAGTTGAAATAATTTTACACTAGAGTTGAACAAGCTCTATAGCCAAGTACAAATAATTTTACACTAGAGTTGAACTAGCTCTATAGCCTAATACAAATAATTTTACACTAGAGTTGAACTAGCTCTATAAGCTAGTTCAAATAATTTTACATTAGAGTTGAAATAGCTCTATAGCCTAGTACAAATAATTTTACACTAGAGATAAACTAGCTCTATAAGCTAGTTCAAATAATTTTACACTAGAGTTGTACTAGCTCTATAAGCTAGTTGAAATAATTTTACACTAGAGTTAAACTAGCTATATAGCCTAGTACAAATAATTTTATGCTAGAGTTTAACTAGTTCTATAAGCTAGTTCAAATAATTTCACACTGGAGTTGAACTAGCTCTACAGCCTAGTACAAATAATTTTACACTAGAGTTGAACTAGCTCTATAGGCTAGTTCAAATAATTTCACACTAGAGTTGAACTAGCTCTATATCCCAGTACAAATAATTTTACACTAGAGTTGATCTAGCTCTATAAGCTAGTTCAAATAATTTTAAACTAGAGTTGAACTAGCTCTATAGCCTAGTACAAATTATTTTACACTAGAGTTGAACTAGCTCTTTAAGCTAGTTCAAATAATTTTACACTAGAGTTGAACAAGCTCTATAGCCAAGTACAAATAATTTTACACTAGAGTTGAACTAGCTCTATAGCCTAATACAAATAATTTTACACTAGAGTTGAACTAGCTCTATAAGCTAGTTCAAATAATTTTACATTAGAGTTGAAATAGCTCTATAGCCTAGTACAAATAATTTTACACTAGAGTTGAACTAGCTATATAAGCTAGTTCAAATACTTTTACACTAGAGTTGAACTAGTTCTATAGCCTAGTACAAATAATTTTACACTACAATTGAACTAGCTCTTTAAGCTAGTTGAAATAATTTTACACTAGAGTTGAGATAGCTCTATTAGCTAGTTGAAATAATTTTACACTAGAGTTGAACTATCTCTATAAGCTAGTTGAAATAATTTTACACTAGAGTTGATCTAGCTCTATAAACTAGTTCAAATAATTTTACACTAGAGTTGAACTAGCTCTATAGCCTAGTACAAATCATTTTACACTAGAGTTGAACTAGCTCTATAAGCTAGTTAAAATAATTTTACACTAGAGTTGAACTAGCTCTATAGCCTAGTACAAAGAATTTTACAATAGAGTAGAACTAGCTCAATAGCCTAGTACAAATAATTTTACACTAGTGTTGAACTAGCTCTATAGCCTAGTATAAATAATATTACACTAGAGTTGAGCTAGCTCTATAAGCTAGTTCAAATAAATTTACACTAGAATTGAACTAGCTCTATAGCCTACTACAAATCATTTTAAACTAGAGTTGAACTAGCTCTATAAGCTAGTTAAAATAATTTTACACTAGAGTTGAACTAGCTCTATAGCCTAGTACAAATAATTTTATGCCAGAGTTTAACTAGTTCTATAAGCTAGTTCAAATAATTTCACACTGGAGTTGAACTAGCTCTACAGCCTAGTACAAATAATTTTACACTCGAGTTGAACTAGCTCTATAGCCTAGTACAAATAATTTTACACTAGTGTTGAACTAGCTCTTTAAGCTAGTTCAAATAATTTTACACTAGAGTTGAACAAGCTCTATAGCCAAGTACAAATAATTTTACACTAGAGTTGAACTAGTTCTATAGCCTAATACAAATAATTTTACACTAGAGTTGAACTAGCTCTATAAGGTAGTTCAAATAATTTTACATTAGAGTTGAACTAGCTCTATAGCCTAGTACAAATAATTTTACACTAGAGTTGAACTAGCTCTATAGCCTAGTACAAATCATTTTACACTAGAATTGAACTTGCTCTATAAGCTAGTTAAAATAATTTTACACTAGAGTTGAACTAGCTCTATAGCCTAGTACAAAGAATTTTACACTAGAGTAGAACTAGCTCAATAGCCTAGTACAAATAATTTTACACTAGTGTTGAACTAGCTTTATAGCCTGCTATAAATAATTTTACACTAGATTTGAAATAGCTCCATAAGCTCGTTCAAATAATTTTACACTAGTGTTGAACTAGCTCTATATCCTAGTATAAATAATTTTACACTAGAGTTGAGCTAGCTCTATAAGCTAGTTCAAATAATTTTACATTAGAGTTGAACTAGCTCTATAGCCTAGTACAAATAATTTTACACTAGAGTTGATCTAGCTCTATAATCTAGTTCAAATAATTTTACACTACAGTTGAACTAGCTCTATAAGCTAGTTCAAATAATTTCACACCAGAGTTGAACTAGCTCTATAGCCTAGTACAAATAATTTTACAATAGAGTTGAACTAGCTCTATAAGCTAGTTATAATAATTTTACACTAGAGTTGAGCTAGCTCTATAAGCTAGTTCAAATAATTTTACACTAGAGTTGAACTAGCTCTATAGCCTAGTACAAATAATTTTACACTAGAGATAAACTAGCTCTATAAGCTAGTTCAAATAATTTTACACTAGAGTTGTACTAGCTCTATAAGCTAGTTGAAATAATTTTACACTAGAGTTAAACTAGCTATATAGCCTAGTACAAATAATTTTATGCTAGAGTTTAACTAGTTCTATAAGCTAGTTCAAATAATTTCACACTAGAGTTGAACTAGCTCTACAGCCTAGTACAAATAATTTTATGCTAGAGTTTAACTAGTTCTATAAGCTAGTTCAAATAATTTCACACTAGAGTTGAACTAGCTCTATAGCCTAGTACAAAGAATTTTACAATAGAGTTGTACTAGCTCTATAGCCTAGTTCAAATAATTTTACACTAGATTTGTACTAGCTCTATAAGCTAGTTGAAATAATTTTACACTAGAGTGAAACTAGCTATATAGCCTAGTACAAATAATTTTATGCTAGAGTTTAACTAGTTCTATAAGCTAGTTCAAATAATTTCACACTGGAGTTGAACTAGCTCTACAGCCTAGTACAAATAATTTTACACCAGAGTTGAACTAGCTCTATAGCCTAGTACAAATAATTTCACACCAGAGTTGAACTAGCTCTATAGCCTAGTACAAATAATTTTACAATAGAGTTGAACTCGCTCTATAAGCTAGTTATAATAATTTTACACTAGAGTTGAGCTAGCTCTATAAGCTAGTTCAAATAATTTTACACTAGAGTTGAACTAGCTCTATAGCCTAGTACAAATAATTTTACACTAGACTTAAACCAGCTCTATAGCCTAGTACAAATAATTTTACACTAGAGTTGAACTAGCTCTTTAAGCTAGTTGAAATAATTTTACACTAGAGTTGAACAAGCTCTATAGCCAAGTACAAATAATTTTACACTAGAGTTGAACTAGCTCTATAGCCTAATACAAATAATTTTACACTAGAGTTGAACTAGCTCTATAAGCTAGTTCAAATAATTTTACATTAGAGTTGAAATAGCTCTATAGCCTAGTACAAATAATTTTACACTAGAGATAAACTAGCTCTATAAGCTAGTTCAAATAATTTTACACTAGAGTTGTACTAGCTCTATAAGCTAGTTGAAATAATTTTACACTAGAGTTAAACTAGCTATATAGCCTAGTACAAATAATTTTATGCTAGAGTTTAACTAGTTCTATAAGCTAGTTCAAATAATTTCACACTGGAGTTGAACTAGCTCTACAGCCTAGTACAAATAATTTTACACTAGAGTTGAACTAGCTCTATAGGCTAGTTCAAATAATTTCACACTAGAGTTGAACTAGCTCTATATCCTAGTACAAATAATTTTACACTAGAGTTGATCTAGCTCTATAAGCTAGTTCAAATAATTTTAAACTAGAGTTGAACTAGCTCTATAGCCTAGTACAAATTATTTTACACTAGAGTTGAACTAGCTCTTTAAGCTAGTTCAAATAATTTTACACTAGAGTTGAACAAGCTCTATAGCCAAGTACAAATAATTTTACACTAGAGTTGAACTAGCTCTATAGCCTAATACAAATAATTTTACACTAGAGTTGAACTAGCTCTATAAGCTAGTTCAAATAATTTTACATTAGAGTTGAAATAGCTCTATAGCCTAGTACAAATAATTTTACACTAGAGTTGAACTAGCTATATAAGCTAGTTCAAATACTTTTACACTAGAGTTGAACTAGTTCTATAGCCTAGTACAAATAATTTTACACTACAATTGAACTAGCTCTTTAAGCTAGTTGAAATAATTTTACACTAGAGTTGAGATAGCTCTATTAGCTAGTTGAAATAATTTTACACTAGAGTTGAACTATCTCTATAAGCTAGTTGAAATAATTTTACACTAGAGTTGATCTAGCTCTATAAACTAGTTCAAATAATTTTACACTAGAGTTGAACTAGCTCTATAGCCTAGTACAAATCATTTTACACTAGAGTTGAACTAGCTCTATAAGCTAGTTAAAATAATTTTACACTAGAGTTGAACTAGCTCTATAGCCTAGTACAAAGAATTTTACAATAGAGTAGAACTAGCTCAATAGCCTAGTACAAATAATTTTACACTAGTGTTGAACTAGCTCTATAGCCTAGTATAAATAATATTACACTAGAGTTGAGCTAGCTCTATAAGCTAGTTCAAATAAATTTACACTAGAATTGAACTAGCTCTATAGCCTACTACAAATCATTTTAAACTAGAGTTGAACTAGCTCTATAAGCTAGTTAAAATAATTTTACACTAGAGTTGAACTAGCTCTATAGCCTAGTACAAATAATTTTATGCCAGAGTTTAACTAGTTCTATAAGCTAGTTCAAATAATTTCACACTGGAGTTGAACTAGCTCTACAGCCTAGTACAAATAATTTTACACTCGAGTTGAACTAGCTCTATAGCCTAGTACAAATAATTTTACACTAGTGTTGAACTAGCTCTTTAAGCTAGTTCAAATAATTTTACACTAGAGTTGAACAAGCTCTATAGCCAAGTACAAATAATTTTACACTAGAGTTGAACTAGTTCTATAGCCTAATACAAATAATTTTACACTAGAGTTGAACTAGCTCTATAAGGTAGTTCAAATAATTTTACATTAGAGTTGAACTAGCTCTATAGCCTAGTACAAATAATTTTACACTAGAGTTGAACTAGCTCTATAGCCTAGTACAAATCATTTTACACTAGAATTGAACTTGCTCTATAAGCTAGTTAAAATAATTTTACACTAGAGTTGAACTAGCTCTATAGCCTAGTACAAAGAATTTTACACTAGAGTAGAACTAGCTCAATAGCCTAGTACAAATAATTTTACACTAGTGTTGAACTAGCTTTATAGCCTGCTATAAATAATTTTACACTAGATTTGAAATAGCTCCATAAGCTCGTTCAAATAATTTTACACTAGTGTTGAACTAGCTCTATATCCTAGTATAAATAATTTTACACTAGAGTTGAGCTAGCTCTATAAGCTAGTTCAAATAATTTTACATTAGAGTTGAACTAGCTCTATAGCCTAGTACAAATAATTTTACACTAGAGTTGATCTAGCTCTATAATCTAGTTCAAATAATTTTACACTACAGTTGAACTAGCTCTATAAGCTAGTTCAAATAATTTCACACCAGAGTTGAACTAGCTCTATAGCCTAGTACAAATAATTTTACAATAGAGTTGAACTAGCTCTATAAGCTAGTTATAATAATTTTACACTAGAGTTGAGCTAGCTCTATAAGCTAGTTCAAATAATTTTACACTAGAGTTGAACTAGCTCTATAGCCTAGTACAAATAATTTTACACTAGAGATAAACTAGCTCTATAAGCTAGTTCAAATAATTTTACACTAGAGTTGTACTAGCTCTATAAGCTAGTTGAAATAATTTTACACTAGAGTTAAACTAGCTATATAGCCTAGTACAAATAATTTTATGCTAGAGTTTAACTAGTTCTATAAGCTAGTTCAAATAATTTCACACTAGAGTTGAACTAGCTCTACAGCCTAGTACAAATAATTTTATGCTAGAGTTTAACTAGTTCTATAAGCTAGTTCAAATAATTTCACACTAGAGTTGAACTAGCTCTATAGCCTAGTACAAAGAATTTTACAATAGAGTTGTACTAGCTCTATAGCCTAGTTCAAATAATTTTACACTAGATTTGTACTAGCTCTATAAGCTAGTTGAAATAATTTTACACTAGAGTGAAACTAGCTATATAGCCTAGTACAAATAATTTTATGCTAGAGTTTAACTAGTTCTATAAGCTAGTTCAAATAATTTCACACTGGAGTTGAACTAGCTCTACAGCCTAGTACAAATAATTTTACACTAGAGTAGAACTAGCTCAATAGCCTAGTACAAATAATTTTACACTAGTGTTGAACTAGCTCTATAGCCTAGTATAAATAATTTTACACTAGAGTTGAGCTAGCTCTATAAGCTAGTTCAAATAATTTTACACTAGAGTTGAACTAGCTCTATAGCCTAGTACAAATCATTTTACACTAGAGTTGAACTAGCTCTTTAAGCTAGTAATTTCACACTAGATTTGAACTAGCTCTATAGCCTAGTACAAAGAATTTTACACTAGAGTAGAACTAGCTCAATAGCCTAGTACAAATAATTTTACACTAGAGTTGAGCTAGCTCTATAAGCTAGTTCAAATAATTTTACACTAGAGTTGAACTAGCTCTATAGCCTAGTACAAATAATTTTACACTAGAGTTGAACTAGCTCTTTAAGCTAGTAATTTCACACTAGAGTTGAACTAGCTCTATAGCCTAGTACAAAGAATTTTACACTAGAGTAGAACTAGCTCAATAGCCTAGTACAAATAATTTTACACTAGAGTTGAGCTAGCTCTATAAGCTAGTTCAAATAATTTTACACTAGAGTTGAACTAGCTCTATAGCCTAGTACAAATCATTTTACACTAGAGTTGAACTAGCTCTATAAGCTAGTTAAAATAATTTTACACTAGAGTTGAACTAGCTCTATAGCCTAGTACAAATAATTTTACACTAGAGTTGATCTAGCTCTATAAGCTAGTTCAAATAATTTTACACTACAGTTGAACTAGCTCTATAAGCTAGTTCAAATAATTTCACACGAGAGTTGAACTAGCTCTATAGCCTAGTACAAATAATTTTAACTAGAGTTGAACTAGCTCTATAAGCTAGTTCAAATAATTTTACACTAGAGTTGAACTAGCTATGTA
Source organism: Triticum urartu (assembly GCF_056163025.1). Lineage (NCBI taxonomy): Eukaryota > Viridiplantae > Streptophyta > Magnoliopsida > Poales > Poaceae > Triticum > Triticum urartu. Next base: position 93,832,132 of record NC_141879.1, read on the forward strand.
GCCTAGTACAAATAATTTTATGCTAGAGTTGAGCTAGCTCTATAAGCTAGTTCAAATAATTTTACACTGGAGTTGAACTAGCTCTATAGCCTAGTACAAATAATTTTACACTAGACTTAAACTAGCTCTATATCCTAGTACAAATAATTTTACACTAGAGTTGAACTAGCTCTTTAAGCTAGTTGAAATAATTTTACACTAGAGTTGAACAAGCTCTATAGCCAAGTACAAATAATTTTACACTAGAGTTGAACTAGCTCTATAGCCTAATACAAATAATTTTACACTAGAGTTGAACTAGCTCTATAAGCTAGTTCAAATAATTTTACAATAGAGTTGAACTAGCTCAATAGCCTAGTACAAATAATTTTACACTAGTGTTGAACTAGCTCTATAGCCTAGTATAAATAATATTACACTAGAGTTGAGCTAGCTCTATAAGCTAGTTCAAATAATTTTACGCTAGAATTGAACTAGCTCTATAGCCTACTACAAATCATTTTAAACTAGAGTTGAACTAGCTCTATAAGCTAGTTAAAATAATTTTACACTAGAGTTGAACTAGCTCTATAGCCTAGTACAAATAATTTTACACTAGAGTTGAACTAGCTCTTTAAGCTAGTTCAAATAATTTTACACTAGAGTTGAACAAGCTCTATAGCCAAGTACAAATAATTTTACACTAGAGTTGAACTAGCTCTATAGCCTAATACAAATAATTTTACACTAGAGTTGAACTAGCTCTATAAGCTAGTTCAAATAATTTTACATTAGAGTTGAAATAGCTCTATAGCCTAGTACAAATAATTTTACACTAGAGTTGAACTAGCTATATAAGCTAGTTCAAATACTTTTACACTAGAGTTGAACTAGCTCTATAGCCTAGTACAAATAATTTAGACTACAATTGAACTAGCTCTTTAAGCTAGTTGAAATAATTTTACACTAGAGTTGAGATAGCTCTATTAGCTAGTTGAAATAATTTTACACTAGAGTTGAACTATCTCTATAAGCTAGTTGAAATAATTTTAAACTAGAGTTGAGCTATCTCTATAAGCTAGTTCAAATAAATTTACACTAGAATTGAACTAGCTCTATAGCCTACTACAAATCATTTTAAACTAGAGTTGAACTAGCTCTATAAGCTAGTTAAAATAATTTTACACTAGAGTTGAACTAGCTCTATAGCCTAGTACAAATCATTTTACACTAGAGTTGAACTAGCTCTATAAGCTAGTTAAAATAATTTTACACTAGAGTTGAACTAGCTCTATAGCCTAGTACAAAGAATTTTACAATAGAGTAGAACTAGCTCAATAGCCTAGTACAAATAATATTACACTAGAGTTGAGCTAGCTCTATAAGCTAGTTCAAATAATTTTACACTAGAATTGAACTAGCTCTATAGCCTACTACAAATCATTTTAAACTAGAGTTGAACTAGCTCTATAAGCTAGTTAAAATAATTTTACACTAGAGTTGAACTAGCTCTATAGCCTAGTACAAATAATTTTACACTAGAGTTGAACTAGCTCTTTAAGCTAGTTCAAATAATTTTACACTAGAGTTGAACAAGCTCTATAGCCAAGTACAAATAATTTTACACCAGAGTTGAACTAGCTCTATAGCCTAATACAAATAATTTTACACTAGAGTTGAACTAGCTATATAAGCTAGTTCAAATACTTTTACACTAGAGTTGAACTAGCTCTATAGCCTAGTACAAATAATTTTACACTACAATTGAACTAGCTCTTTAAGCTAGTTGAAATAATTTTACACTAGAGTTGAGATAGCTCTATTAGCTAGTTGAAATAATTTTACACTAGAGTTGAACTATCTCTATAAGCTAGTTGAAATAATTTTACACTAGAGTTGAGCTAGCTCTATAAACTAGTTCAAATAATTTTACACTAGAGTTGAACTAGCTCTATAGCCTAGTACAAATCATTTTACACTAGAGTTGAACTAGCTCTATAAGCTAGTTAAAATAATTTTACACTAGAGTTGAACTAGCTCTATAGCCTAGAACAAAGAATTTTACAATAGAGTAGAACTAGCTCAATAGCCTAGTACAAATAATTTTACACTAGTGTTGAACTAGCTCTATAGCCTAGTATAAATAATATTACACTAGAGTTGAGCTACCTCTATAAGCTAGTTCAAATAATTTTACACTAGAATTGAACTAGCTCTATAGCCTACTAAAAATCATTTTAAACTAGAGTTGAACTAGCTCTATAAGCTAGTTAAAATAATTTTACACTAGAGTTGAACTAGCTCTATAGCCTAGTACAAATAATTTTACACTAGAGTTGATCTAGCTCTATAAGCTAGTTCAAATAATTTTACACTACCGTTGAACTAGCTCTATAAGCTAGTTCAAATAATTTCACACCAGAGTTGAACTAGCTCTATAGCCTAGTACAAATAATTTTACAATAGAGTTGAACTAGATCTATAAGCTAGTTATAATAATTTTACACTAGAGTTGAGCTAGCTCTATAAGCTAGTTCAAATAATTTTACACTAGAGTTGAACTAGCTCTATAGCCTAATACAAATAATTTTACACTAGAGTTGAACTAGCTCTATAGCCTAGTACAAAGAATTTTACAATAGAGTTGTACTAGCTCTATAGCCTAGTTCAAATAATTTTACACTAGATTTGTACTAGCTCTATAAGCTAGTTGAAATAATTTTACACTAGAGTTAAACTAGCTATATAGCCTAGTACAAATAATTTTATGCTAGAGTTTAACTAGTTCTATAAGCTAGTTCAAATAATTTCACACTGGAGTTGAACTAGCTCTACAGCCTAGTACAAATAATTTTACACTAGAGTAGAACTAGCTCAATAGCCTAGTACAAATAATTTTACACTAGTGTTGAACTAGCTCTATAGCCTAGTATAAATAATTTTACACTAGAGTTGAGCTAGCTCTATAAGCTAGTTCAAATAATTTTACACTAGAGTTGAACTAGCTCTATAGCCTAGTACAAATCATTTTACACTAGAGTTGAACTAGCTCTATAAGCTAGTTAAGATAATTTTACACTAGAGTTGAACTAGCTCTATAGCCTAGTACAAATAATTTTACACTAGAGTTGATCTAGCTCTATAAGCTAGTTCAAATAATTTTACACTACAGTTGAACTAGCTCTATAAGCTAGTTCAAATAATTTCACACCAGAGTTGAACTAGCTCTATAGCCTAGTACAAATAATTTTACAATAGAGTTGAACTAGCTCTATAAGCTAGTTATAATAATTTTACACTAGAGTTGAGCTAGCTCTATAAGCTAGTTCAAATAATTTTACACTAGAGTTGAACTAGCTCTATAGCCTAGTACAAATAATTTTACACTAGAGATAAATTAGCTCTATAAGCTAGTTCAAATAATTTTACACTAGAGTTGTACTAGCTCTATAAGCTAGTTGAAATAATTTTACAGTAGAGTTAAACTAGCTATATAGCCTAGTACAAATAATTTTATGCTAGAGTTTAACTAGTTCTATAAGCTAGTTCAAATAATTTCACACTGGAGTTGAACTAGCTCTACAGCCTAGTACAAATAATTTTACACTAGAGTAGAACTAGCTCAATAGCCTAGTACAAATAATTTTACACTAGTGTTGAACTAGCTCTATAGCCTAGTGTAAATAATTTTACACTAGAGTTGAGCTAGCTCTATAAGCTAGTTCAAATAATTTTACACTAGAGTTGAACTAGCTCTATAGCCTAGTACAAATCATTTCACACTAGAGTTGAACTAGCTCTATAAGCTAGTTAAAATAATTTTACACTAGAGTTGAGCTAGCTGTATAGCCTAGTACAAATAATTTTACACTAGAGTTGATCTAGCTCTATAAGCTAGTTCAAATAATTTTAAACTACAGTTGAACTAGCTCTATAAGCTAGTTCAAATAATTTTACACCAGAGTTGAACTAGCTCTATAGCCTAGTACAAATAATTTTACAATAGAGTTGAACTAGCTCTATAAGCTAGTTATAATAATTTTACACTAGAGTTGAGCTAGCTCTATAAGCAAGTTCAAATAATTTTACACTAGAGTTGAACTAGCTCTATAGCCTAGTACAAATAATTTTATACTAGAGATAAACTAGCTCTATAAGCTAGTTCAAATAATTTTACACTAGAGTTGTACTAGCTTTATAAGCTAGTTGAAATAATTTTACACTAGAGTTAAACTAGCTATATAGCCTAGTACAAATAATTTTATGCTAGAGTTTAACTAGTTCTATAAGCTAGTTCAAATAATTTCACACTGGAGTTGAACTAGCTCTACAGCCTAGTACAAATAATTTTACACTAGAGTTGAACTAGCTCTATAGGCTAGTTCAAATAATTTCACACTAGAGTTGAACTAGCTCTATATCCTAGTACAAATAATTTTACACTAGAGTTGATCTAGCTCTATAAGCTAGTTCAAATAATTTTACACTACAGTTGAACTAGCCCTATAAGCTAGTTCAAATAATTTCACACCAGAGTTGAACTAGCTCTATAGCCTAGTACAAATAATTTTACAATAGAGTTGAACTAGCTCTATAAGCTAGTTATAATACTTTTACACTAGAGTTGAGCTAGCTCTATAAGCTAGTTCAAATAATTTTACACTAGAGTTGAACTAGCTCTATAGCCTAGTACAAATAATTTTACACTAGAGTTAAACTAGCTCTATAAGCTAGTTCAAATAATTTTACACTAGAGTTGTACTAGCTCTATAAGCTAGTTGAAATAATTTTACACTAGAGTTAAACTAGCTATATAGCCTAGTACAAATAATTTTATGCCAGAGTTTAACTAGTTCTATAAGCTAGTTCAAATAATTTCACACTGGAGTTGAACTAGCTCTACAGCCTAGTACAAATAATTTTACACTAGAGTTGAACTAGCTCTATAGCCTAGTACAAATAATTTTACACTAGAGTTGAACTAGCTCTTTAAGCTAGTTCAAATAATTTTACACTAGAGTTGAACAAGCTCTATAGCCAAGTACAAATAATTTTACACTAGAGTTGAACTAGCTCTATAGCCTAATACAAATAATTTTACAGTAGAGTTGAACTAGCTCTATAAGGTAGTTCAAATAATTTTACATTAGAGTTGAACTAGCTCTATAGCCTAGTACAAATAATTTTACACTAGAGTTGAACTAGCTCTATAGCCTAGTACAAATCATTTTACACTAGAATTGAACTTGCTCTATAAGCTAGTTAAAATAATTTTACACTAGAGTTGAACTAGCTCTATAGCCTAGTACAAAGAATTTTACACTAGAGTAGAACTAGCTCAATAGCCTAGTACAAATAATTTTACACTAGTGTTGAACTAGCTTTATAGCCTGCTATAAATAATTTTACACTAGATTTGAACTAGCTCCATAAGCTCGTTCAAATAATTTTACACTAGTGTTGAACTAGCTCTATATCCTAGTATAAATAATTTTACACTAGAGTTGAGCTAGCTCTATAAGCTAGTTCAAATAATTTTACATTAGAGTTGAACTAGCTCTATAGCCTAGTACAAATAATTTTACACTAGAGTTGATCTAGCTCTATAAGCTAGTTCAAATAATTTTACACTACAGTTGAACTAGCTCTATAAGCTAGTTCAAATAATTTCACACCAGAGTTGAACTAGCTCTATAGCCTAGTACAAATAATTTTACAATAGAGTTGAACTAGCTCTATAAGCTAGTTATAATAATTTTACACTAGAGTTGAGCTAGCTCTATAAGCTAGTTCAAATAATTTTACACTAGAGTTGAACCAGCTCTATAGCCTAGTACAAATAATTTTACACTAGAGATAAACTAGCTCTATAAGCTAGTTCAAATAATTTTACACTAGAGTTGAACTAGCTCTATAGCCTAGTACAAATAATTTTACACTAGAGTTAAACTAGCTCTATAAGCTAGTTCAAATAATTTTACACTAGAGTTGTACTAGCTCTATAAGCTAGTTGAAATAATTTTACACTAGAGTTAAACTAGCTATATAGCCTAGTACAAATAATTTTATGCCAGAGTTTAACTAGTTCTATAAGCTAGTTCAAATAATTTCACACTGGAGTTGAACTAGCTCTACAGCCTAGTACAAATAATTTTACACTAGAGTTGAACTAGCTCTATAGCCTAGTACAAATAATTTTACACTAGAGTTGAACTAGCTCTTTAAGCTAGTTCAAATAATTTTACACTAGAGTTGAACAAGCTCTATAGCCAAGTACAAATAATTTTACACTAGAGTTGAACTAGCTCTATAGCCTAATACAAATAATTTTACAGTAGAGTTGAACTAGCTCTATAAGGTAGTTCAAATAATTTTACATTAGAGTTGAACTAGCTCTATAGCCTAGTACAAATAATTTTACACTAGAGTTGAACTAGCTCTATAGCCTAGTACAAATCATTTTACACTAGAATTGAACTTGCTCTATAAGCTAGTTAAAATAATTTTACACTAGAGTTGAACTAGCTCTATAGCCTAGTACAAAGAATTTTACACTAGAGTAGAACTAGCTCAATAGCCTAGTACAAATAATTTTACACTAGTGTTGAACTAGCTTTATAGCCTGCTATAAATAATTTTACACTAGATTTGAACTAGCTCCATAAGCTCGTTCAAATAATTTTACACTAGTGTTGAACTAGCTCTATATCCTAGTATAAATAATTTTACACTAGAGTTGAGCTAGCTCTATAAGCTAGTTCAAATAATTTTACATTAGAGTTGAACTAGCTCTATAGCCTAGTACAAATAATTTTACACTAGAGTTGATCTAGCTCTATAAGCTAGTTCAAATAATTTTACACTACAGTTGAACTAGCTCTATAAGCTAGTTCAAATAATTTCACACCAGAGTTGAACTAGCTCTATAGCCTAGTACAAATAATTTTACAATAGAGTTGAACTAGCTCTATAAGCTAGTTATAATAATTTTACACTAGAGTTGAGCTAGCTCTATAAGCTAGTTCAAATAATTTTACACTAGAGTTGAACCAGCTCTATAGCCTAGTACAAATAATTTTACACTAGAGATAAACTAGCTCTATAAGCTAGTTCAAATAATTTTACACTAGAGTTGTACTAGCTCTATAAGCTAGTTGAAATAATTTTACACTAGAGTTAAACTAGCTATATAGCCTAGTACAAATAATTTTATGCTAGAGTTTAACTAGTTCTATAAGCTAGTTCAAATAATTTCACACTGGAGTTGAACTAGCTCTACAGCCTAGTACAAATAATTTTACACTAGAGTTGAACTAGCTCTATAGGCTAGTTCAAATAATTTCACACTAGAGTTGAGCTAGCTCTATAGCCTAGTACAAATAATTTTACACTAGAGTTGATCTAGCTCTGTAAGCTAGTTCAAATAATTTTACACTACAGTTAAACTAGCTCTATAAGCTAGTTCAAATAATTTCACACCAGAGTTGAACTAGCTCTATAGCCTAGTACAAATAATTTTACAATAGAGTTGAACTCGCTCTATAAGCTAGTTATAATAATTTTACACTAGAGTTGAGCTAGCTCTATAAGCTAGTTCAAATAATTTTACACTAGAGTTGAACTAGCTCTATAGCCTAGTACAAATAATTTTACACTAGACTTAAACCAGCTCTATAGCCTAGTACAAATAATTTTACACTAGAGTTGAACTAGCTCTTTAAGCTAGTTGAAATAATTTTACACTAGAGTTGAACAAGCTCTATAGCCAAGTACAAATAATTTTACACTAGAGTTGAACTAGCTCTATAGCCTAATACAAATAATTTTACACTAGAGTTGAACTAGCTCTATAAGCTAGTTCAAATAATTTTACATTAGAGTTGAAATAGCTCTATAGCCTAGTACAAATAATTTTACACTAGAGATAAACTAGCTCTATAAGCTAGTTCAAATAATTTTACACTAGAGTTGTACTAGCTCTATAAGCTAGTTGAAATAATTTTACACTAGAGTTAAACTAGCTATATAGCCTAGTACAAATAATTTTATGCTAGAGTTTAACTAGTTCTATAAGCTAGTTCAAATAATTTCACACTGGAGTTGAACTAGCTCTACAGCCTAGTACAAATAATTTTACACTAGAGTTGAACTAGCTCTATAGGCTAGTTCAAATAATTTCACACTAGAGTTGAACTAGCTCTATATCCTAGTACAAATAATTTTACACTAGAGTTGATCTAGCTCTATAAGCTAGTTCAAATAATTTTAAACTAGAGTTGAACTAGCTCTATAGCCTAGTACAAATTATTTTACACTAGAGTTGAACTAGCTCTTTAAGCTAGTTCAAATAATTTTACACTAGACTTGAACAAGCTCTATAGCCAAGTACAAATAATTTTACACTAGAGTTGAACTAGCTCTATAGCCTAATACAAATAATTTTACACTAGAGTTGAACTAGCTCTATAAGCTAGTTCAAATAATTTTACATTAGAGTTGAAATAGCTCTATAGCCTAGTACAAATAATTTTACACTAGAGTTGAACTAGCTATATAAGCTAGTTCAAATACTTTTACACTAGAGTTGAACTAGCTCTATAGCCTAGTACAAATAATTTTACACTACAATTGAACTAGCTCTTTAAGCTAGTTGAAATAATTTTACACTAGAGTTGAGATAGCTCTATTAGCTAGTTGAAATAATTTTACACTAGAGTTGAACTATCTCTATAAGCTAGTTGAAATAATTTTACACTAGAGTTGATCTAGCTCTATAAACTAGTTCAAATAATTTTACACTAGAGTTGAACTAGCTCTATAGCCTAGTACAAATCATTTTACACTAGAGTTGAACTAGCTCTATAAGCTAGTTAAAATAATTTTACACTAGAGTTGAACTAGCTCTATAGCCTAGTACAAAGAATTATACAATAGAGTAGAACTAGCTCAATAGCCTAGTACAAATAATTTTACACTAGTGTTGAACTAGCTCTATAGCCTAGTATAAATAATATTACACTAGAGTTGAGCTAGCTCTATAAGCTAGTTCAAATAAATTTACACTAGAATTGAACTAGCTCTATAGCCTACTACAAATCATTTTAAACTAGAGTTGAACTAGCTCTATAAGCTAGTTAAAATAATTTTACACTAGAGTTGAACTAGCTCTATAGCCTAGTACAAATAATTTTACACTAGAGTTGAACTAGCTCTATAGGCTAGTTCAAATAATTTCACACTAGAGTTGAACTAGCTCTATATCCTAGTACAAATAATTTTACACTAGAGTTGATCTAGCTCTATAAGCTAGTTCAAATAATTTTAAACTAGAGTTGAACTAGCTCTATAGCCTAGTACAAATTATTTTACACTAGAGTTGAACTAGCTCTTTAAGCTAGTTCAAATAATTTTACACTAGAGTTGAACAAGCTCTATAGCCAAGTACAAATAATTTTACACTAGAGTTGAACTAGCTCTATAGCCTAGTACAAATAATTTTACACTAGAGTTGAACTAGCTCTATAAGCTAGTTCAAATAATTTTACATTAGAGTTGAAATAGCTCTATAGCCTAGTACAAATAATTTTACACTAGAGTTGAACTAGCTATATAAGCTAGTTCAAATACTTTTACACTAGAGTTGAACTAGCTCTATAGCCTAGTACAAATAATTTTACACTACAATTGAACTAGCTCTTTAAGCTAGTTGAAATAATTTTACACTAGAGTTGAGATAGCTCTATTAGCTAGTTGAAATAATTTTACACTAGAGTTGAACTATCTCTATAAGCTAGTTGAAATAATTTTACACTAGAGTTGATCTAGCTCTATAAACTAGTTCAAATAATTTTACACTAGAGTTGAACTAGCTCTATAGCCTAGTACAAATCATTTTACACTAGAGTTGAACTAGCTCTATAAGCTAGTTAAAATAATTTTACACTAGAGTTGAACTAGCTCTATAGCCTAGTACAAAGAATTTTACAATAGAGTTGAACTAGCTCAATAGCCTAGTACAAATAATTTTACACTAGTGTTGAACTAGCTCTATAGCCTAGTATAAATAATATTACACTAGAGTTGAGCTAGCTCTATAAGCTAGTTCAAATAAATTTACACTAGAATTGAACGAGCTCTATAGCCTACTACAAATCATTTTAAACTAGAGTTGAACTAGCTCCATAAGCTAGTTAAAATAATTTTACACTAGAGTTGAACTAGCTCTATAGCCTAGTACAAATAATTTTATGCCAGAGTTTAACTAGTTCTATAAGCTAGTTCAAATAATTTCACACTGGAGTTGAACTAGCTCTACAGCCTAGTACAAATAATTTTACACTCGAGTTGAACTAGCTCTATAGCCTAGTACAAATAATTTTACACTAGTGTTGAACTAGCTCTTTAAGCTAGTTCAAATAATTTTACACTAGAGTTGAACAAGCTCTATAGCCAAGTACAAATAATTTTACACTAGAGTTGAACTAGTTCTATAGCCTAATACAAATAATTTTACACTAGAGTTGAACTAGCTCTATAAGGTAGTTCAAATAATTTTACATTAGAGTTGAACTAGCTCTATAGCCTAGTACAAATAATTTTACACTAGAGTTGAACTAGCTCTATAGCCTAGTACAAATCATTTTACACTAGAATTGAACTTGCTCTATAAGCTAGTTAAAATAATTTTACACTAGAGTTGAACTAGCTCTATAGCCTAGTACAAATAATTTTACACTAGACTTAAACCAGCTCTATAGCCTAGTACAAATAATTTTACACTAGAGTTGAACTAGCTCTTTAAGCTAGTTGAAATAATTTTACACTAGAGTTGAACAAGCTCTATAGCCAAGTACAAATAATTTTACACTAGAGTTGAACTAGCTCTATAGCCTAATACAAATAATTTTACACTAGAGTTGAACTAGCTCTATAAGCTAGTTCAAATAATTTTACATTAGAGTTGAAATAGCTCTATAGCCTAGTACAAATAATTTTACACTAGAGATAAACTAGCTCTATAAGCTAGTTCAAATAATTTTACACTAGAGTTGTACTAGCTCTATAAGCTAGTTGAAATAATTTTACACTAGAGTTAAACTAGCTATATAGCCTAGTACAAATAATTTTATGCTAGAGTTTAACTAGTTCTATAAGCTAGTTCAAATAATTTCACACTGGAGTTGAACTAGCTCTACAGCCTAGTACAAATAATTTTACACTAGAGTTGAACTAGCTCTATAGGCTAGTTCAAATAATTTCACACTAGAGTTGAACTAGCTCTATATCCTAGTACAAATAATTTTACACTAGAGTTGATCTAGCTCTATAAGCTAGTTCAAATAATTTTAAACTAGAGTTGAACTAGCTCTATAGCCTAGTACAAATTATTTTACACTAGAGTTGAACTAGCTCTTTAAGCTAGTTCAAATAATTTTACACTAGAGTTGAACAAGCTCTATAGCCAAGTACAAATAATTTTACACTAGAGTTGAACTAGCTCTATAGCCTAATACAAATAATTTTACACTAGAGTTGAACTAGCTCTATAAGCTAGTTCAAATAATTTTACATTAGAGTTGAAATAGCTCTATAGCCTAGTACAAATAATTTTACACTAGAGTTGAACTAGCTATATAAGCTAGTTCAAATACTTTTACACTAGAGTTGAACTAGCTCTATAGCCTAGTACAAATAATTTTACACTACAATTGAACTAGCTCTTTAAGCTAGTTGAAATAATTTTACACTAGAGTTGAGATAGCTCTATTAGCTAGTTGAAATAATTTTACACTAGAGTTGAACTATCTCTATAAGCTAGTTGAAATAATTTTACACTAGAGTTGATCTAGCTCTATAAACTAGTTCAAATAATTTTACACTAGAGTTGAACTAGCTCTATAGCCTAGTACAAATCATTTTACACTAGAGTTGAACTAGCTCTATAAGCTAGTTAAAATAATTTTACACTAGAGTTGAACTAGCTCTATAGCCTAGTACAAAGAATTTTACAATAGAGTAGAACTAGCTCAATAGCCTAGTACAAATAATTTTACACTAGTGTTGAACTAGCTCTATAGCCTAGTATAAATAATATTACACTAGAGTTGAGCTAGCTCTATAAGCTAGTTCAAATAAATTTACACTAGAATTGAACTAGCTCTATAGCCTACTACAAATCATTTTAAACTAGAGTTGAACTAGCTCTATAAGCTAGTTAAAATAATTTTACACTAGAGTTGAACTAGCTCTATAGCCTAGTACAAATAATTTTACACTAGACTTAAACCAGCTCTATAGCCTAGTACAAATAATTTTACACTAGAGTTGAACTAGCTCTTTAAGCTAGTTGAAATAATTTTACACTAGAGTTGAACAAGCTCTATAGCCAAGTACAAATAATTTTACACTAGAGTTGAACTAGCTCTATAGCCTAATACAAATAATTTTACACTAGAGTTGAACTAGCTCTATAAGCTAGTTCAAATAATTTTACATTAGAGTTGAAATAGCTCTATAGCCTAGTACAAATAATTTTACACTAGAGATAAACTAGCTCTATAAGCTAGTTCAAATAATTTTACACTAGAGTTGTACTAGCTCTATAAGCTAGTTGAAATAATTTTACACTAGAGTTAAACTAGCTATATAGCCTAGTACAAATAATTTTATGCTAGAGTTTAACTAGTTCTATAAGCTAGTTCAAATAATTTCACACTGGAGTTGAACTAGCTCTACAGCCTAGTACAAATAATTTTACACTAGAGTTGAACTAGCTCTATAGGCTAGTTCAAATAATTTCACACTAGAGTTGAACTAGCTCTATATCCTAGTACAAATAATTTTACACTAGAGTTGATCTAGCTCTATAAGCTAGTTCAAATAATTTTAAACTAGAGTTGAACTAGCTCTATAGCCTAGTACAAATTATTTTACACTAGAGTTGAACTAGCTCTTTAAGCTAGTTCAAATAATTTTACACTAGAGTTGAACAAGCTCTATAGCCAAGTACAAATAATTTTACACTAGAGTTGAACTAGCTCTATAGCCTAATACAAATAATTTTACACTAGAGTTGAACTAGCTCTTTAAGCTAGTTCAAATAATTTTACACTAGAGTTGAAATAGCTCTATAGCCTAGTACAAATAATTTTACACTAGAGTTGAACTAGCTATATAAGCTAGTTCAAATACTTTTACACTAGAGTTGAACTAGCTCTATAGCCTAGTACAAATAATTTTACACTACAATTGAACTAGCTCTTTAAGCTAGTTGAAATAATTTTACACTAGAGTTGAGATAGCTCTATTAGCTAGTTGAAATAATTTTACACTAGAGTTGAACTATCTCTATAAGCTAGTTGAAATAATTTTACACTAGAGTTGATCTAGCTCTATAAACTAGTTCAAATAATTTTACACTAGAGTTGAACTAGCTCTATAGCCTAGTACAAATCATTTTACACTAGAGTTGAACTAGCTCTATAAGCTAGTTAAAATAATTTTACACTAGAGTTGAACTAGCTCTATAGCCTAGCACAAAGAATTTTACAATAGAGTAGAACTAGCTCAATAGCCTAGTACAAATAATTTTACACTAGTGTTGAACTAGCTCTATAGCCTAGTATAAATAATATTACACTAGAGTTGAGCTAGCTCTATAAGCTAGTTCAAATAAATTTACACTAGAATTGAACTAGCTCTATAGCCTACTACAAATCATTTTAAACTAGAGTTGAACTAGCTCTATAAGCTAGTTAAAATAAATTTACACTAGAGTTGAACTAGCTCTATAGCCTAGTACAAATAATTTTATGCCAGAGTTTAACTAGTTCTATAAGCTAGTTCAAATAATTTCACACTGGAGTTGAACTAGCTCTACAGCCTAGTACAAATAATTTTACACTCGAGTTGAACTAGCTCTATAGCCTAGTACAAATAATTTTACACTAGTGTTGAACTAGCTCTTTAAGCTAGTTCAAATAATTTTACACTAGAGTTGAACAAGCTCTATAGCCAAGTACAAATAATTTTACACTAGAGTTGAACTAGTTCTATAGCCTAATACAAATAATTTTACACTAGAGTTGAACTAGCTCTATAAGGTAGTTCAAATAATTTTACATTAGAGTTGAACTAGCTCTATAGCCTAGTACAAATAATTTTACACTAGAGTTGAACTAGCTCTATAGCCTAGTACAAATCATTTTACACTAGAATTGAACTTGCTCTATAAGCTAGTTAAAATAATTTTACACTAGAGTTGAACTAGCTCTATAGCCTAGTACAAAGAATTTTACACTAGAGTAGAACTAGCTCAATAGCCTAGTACAAATAATTTTACACTAGTGTTGAACTAGCTTTATAGCCTGCTATAAATAATTTTACACTAGATTTGAAATAGCTCCATAAGCTCGTTCAAATAATTTTACACTAGTGTTGAACTAGCTCTATATCCTAGTATAAATAATTTTACACTAGAGTTGAGCTAGCTCTATAAGCTAGTTCAAATAATTTTACATTAGAGTTGAACTAGCTCTATAGCCTAGTACAAATAATTTTACACTAGAGTTGATCTAGCTCTATAATCTAGTTCAAATAATTTTACACTACAGTTGAACTAGCTCTATAAGCTAGTTCAAATAATTTCACACCAGAGTTGAACTAGCTCTATAGCCTAATACAAATAATTTTACAATAGAGTTGAACTAGCTCTATAAGCTAGTTATAATAATTTTACACTAGAGTTGAGCTAGCTCTATAAGCTAGTTCAAATAATTTTACACTAGAGTTGAACTAGCTCTATAGCCTAGTACAAATAATTTTACACTAGAGATAAACTAGCTCTATAAGCTAGTTCAAATAATTTTACACTAGAGTTGTACTAGCTCTATAAGCTAGTTGAAATAATTTTACACTAGAGTTAAACTAGCTATATAGCCTAGTACAAATAATTTTATGCTAGAGTTTAACTAGTTCTATAAGCTAGTTCAAATAATTTCACACTAGAGTTGAACTAGCTCTACAGCCTAGTACAAATAATTTTACACTAGAGTTGAACTAGCTCTATAGGCTAGTTGAAATAATTTCACACTAGAGTTGAGCTAGCTCTATAAGCTAGTTCAAATAATTTTACACTAGAGTTGAACTAGCTCTATAGCCTAGTACAAATAATTTTACACTAGACTTAAACCAGCTCTATAGCCTAGTACAAATAATTTTACACTAGAGTTGAACTAGCTCTTTAAGCTAGTTGAAATAATTTTACACTAGAGTTGAACAAGCTCTATAGCCAAGTACAAATAATTTTACACTAGAGTTGAACTAGCTCTATAGCCTAATACAAATAATTTTACACTAGAGTTGAACTAGCTCTATAAGCTAGTTCAAATAATTTTACATTAGAGTTGAAATAGCTCTATAGCCTAGTACAAATAATTTTACACTAGAGATAAACTAGCTCTATAAGCTAGTTCAAATAATTTTACACTAGAGTTGTACTAGCTCTATAAGCTAGTTGAAATAATTTTACACTAGAGTTAAACTAGCTATATAGCCTAGTACAAATAATTTTATGCTAGAGTTTAACTAGTTCTATAAGCTAGTTCAAATAATTTCACACTGGAGTTGAACTAGCTCTACAGCCTAGTACAAATAATTTTACACTAGAGTTGAACTAGCTCTATAGGCTAGTTCAAATAATTTCACACTAGAGTTGAACTAGCTCTATATCCTAGTACAAATAATTTTACACTAGAGTTGATCTAGCTCTATAAGCTAGTTCAAATAATTTTAAACTAGAGTTGAACTAGCTCTATAGCCTAGTACAAATTATTTTACACTAGTGTTGAACTAGCTTTATAGCCTGCTATAAATAATTTTACACTAGATTTGAAATAGCTCCATAAGCTCGTTCAAATAATTTTACACTAGTGTTGAACTAGCTCTATATCCTAGTATAAATAATTTTACACTAGAGTTGAGCTAGCTCTATAAGCTAGTTCAAATAATTTTACATTAGAGTTGAACTAGCTCTATAGCCTAGTACAAATAATTTTACACTAGAGTTGATCTAGCTCTATAATCTAGTTCAAATAATTTTACACTACAGTTGAACTAGCTCTATAAGCTAGTTCAAATAATTTCACACCAGAGTTGAACTAGCTCTATAGCCTAATACAAATAATTTTACAATAGAGTTGAACTAGCTCTATAAGCTAGTTATAATAATTTTACACTAGAGTTGAGCTAGCTCTATAAGCTAGTTCAAATAATTTTACACTAGAGTTGAACTAGCTCTATAGCCTAGTACAAATAATTTTACACTAGAGATAAACTAGCTCTATAAGCTAGTTCAAATAATTTTACACTAGAGTTGTACTAGCTCTATAAGCTAGTTGAAATAATTTTACACTAGAGTTAAACTAGCTATATAGCCTAGTACAAATAATTTTATGCTAGAGTTTAACTAGTTCTATAAGCTAGTTCAAATAATTTCACACTAGAGTTGAACTAGCTCTACAGCCTAGTACAAATAATTTTACACTAGAGTTGAACTAGCTCTATAGGCTAGTTGAAATAATTTCACACTAGAGTTGAGCTAGCTCTATAAGCTAGTTCAAATAATTTTACACTAGAGTTGAACTAGCTCTATAGCCTAGTACAAATAATTTTACACTAGACTTAAACCAGCTCTATAGCCTAGTACAAATAATTTTACACTAGAGTTGAACTAGCTCTTTAAGCTAGTTGAAATAATTTTACACTAGAGTTGAACAAGCTCTATAGCCAAGTACAAATAATTTTACACTAGAGTTGAACTAGCTCTATAGCCTAATACAAATAATTTTACACTAGAGTTGAACTAGCTCTATAAGCTAGTTCAAATAATTTTACATTAGAGTTGAAATAGCTCTATAGCCTAGTACAAATAATTTTACACTAGAGATAAACTAGCTCTATAAGCTAGTTCAAATAATTTTACACTAGAGTTGTACTAGCTCTATAAGCTAGTTGAAATAATTTTACACTAGAGTTAAACTAGCTATATAGCCTAGTACAAATAATTTTATGCTAGAGTTTAACTAGTTCTATAAGCTAGTTCAAATAATTTCACACTGGAGTTGAACTAGCTCTACAGCCTAGTACAAATAATTTTACACTAGAGTTGAACTAGCTCTATAGGCTAGTTCAAATAATTTCACACTAGAGTTGAACTAGCTCTATATCCTAGTACAAATAATTTTACACTAGAGTTGATCTAGCTCTATAAGCTAGTTCAAATAATTTTAAACTAGAGTTGAACTAGCTCTATAGCCTAGTACAAATTATTTTACACTAGAGTTGAACTAGCTCTTTAAGCTAGTTCAAATAATTTTACACTAGAGTTGAACAAGCTCTATAGCCAAGTACAAATAATTTTACACTAGAGTTGAACTAGCTCTATAGCCTAATACAAATAATTTTACACTAGAGTTGAACTAGCTCTATAAGCTAGTTCAAATAATTTTACATTAGAGTTGAAATAGCTCTATAGCCTAGTACAAATAATTTTACACTAGAGTTGAACTAGCTATATAAGCTAGTTCAAATACTTTTACACTAGAGTTGAACTAGCTCTATAGCCTAGTACAAATAATTTTACACTACAATTGAACTAGCTCTTTAAGCTAGTTGAAATAATTTTACACTAGAGTTGAGATAGCTCTATTAGCTAGTTGAAATAATTTTACACTAGAGTTGAACTATCTCTATAAGCTAGTTGAAATAATTTTACACTAGAGTTGATCTAGCTCTATAAACTAGTTCAAATAATTTTACACTAGAGTTGAACTAGCTCTATAGCCTAGTACAAATCATTTTACACTAGAGTTGAACTAGCTCTATAAGCTAGTTAAAATAATTTTACACTAGAGTTGAACTAGCTCTATAGCCTAGTACAAAGAATTTTACAATAGAGTAGAACTAGCTCAATAGCCTAGTACAAATAATTTTACACTAGTGTTGAACTAGCTCTATAGCCTAGTATAAATAATATTACACTAGAGTTGAGCTAGCTCTATAAGCTAGTTCAAATAAATTTACACTAGAATTGAACTAGCTCTATAGCCTACTACAAATCATTTTAAACTAGAGTTGAACTAGCTCTATAAGCTAGTTAAAATAATTTTACACTAGAGTTGAACTAGCTCTATAGCCTAGTACAAATAATTTTATGCCAGAGTTTAACTAGTTCTATAAGCTAGTTCAAATAATTTCACACTGGAGTTGAACTAGCTCTACAGCCTAGTACAAATAATTTTACACTCGAGTTGAACTAGCTCTATAGCCTAGTACAAATAATTTTACACTAGTGTTGAACTAGCTCTTTAAGCTAGTTCAAATAATTTTACACTAGAGTTGAACAAGCTCTATAGCCAAGTACAAATAATTTTACACTAGAGTTGAACTAGTTCTATAGCCTAATACAAATAATTTTACACTAGAGTTGAACTAGCTCTATAAGGTAGTTCAAATAATTTTACATTAGAGTTGAACTAGCTCTATAGCCTAGTACAAATAATTTTACACTAGAGTTGAACTAGCTCTATAGCCTAGTACAAATCATTTTACACTAGAATTGAACTTGCTCTATAAGCTAGTTAAAATAATTTTACACTAGAGTTGAACTAGCTCTATAGCCTAGTACAAAGAATTTTACACTAGAGTAGAACTAGCTCAATAGCCTAGTACAAATAATTTTACACTAGTGTTGAACTAGCTTTATAGCCTGCTATAAATAATTTTACACTAGATTTGAAATAGCTCCATAAGCTCGTTCAAATAATTTTACACTAGTGTTGAACTAGCTCTATATCCTAGTATAAATAATTTTACACTAGAGTTGAGCTAGCTCTATAAGCTAGTTCAAATAATTTTACATTAGAGTTGAACTAGCTCTATAGCCTAGTACAAATAATTTTACACTAGAGTTGATCTAGCTCTATAATCTAGTTCAAATAATTTTACACTACAGTTGAACTAGCTCTATAAGCTAGTTCAAATAATTTCACACCAGAGTTGAACTAGCTCTATAGCCTAGTACAAATAATTTTACAATAGAGTTGAACTAGCTCTATAAGCTAGTTATAATAATTTTACACTAGAGTTGAGCCAGCTCTATAAGCTAGTTCAAATAATTTTACACTAGAGTTGAACTAGCTCTATAGCCTAGTACAAATAATTTTACACTAGAGATAAACTAGCTCTATAAGCTAGTTCAAATAATTTTACACTAGAGTTGTACTAGCTCTATAAGCTAGTTGAAATAATTTTACACTAGAGTTAAACTAGCTATATAGCCTAGTACAAATAATTTTATGCTAGAGTTTAACTAGTTCTATAAGCTAGTTCAAATAATTTCACACTAGAGTTGAACTAGCTCTACAGCCTAGTACAAATAATTTTACACTAGAGTTGAACTAGCTCTATATGCTAGTTGAAATAATTTCACACTAGAGTTGAGCTAGCTCTATAGCCTAGTAAAAATAATTTTACACTAGAGTTGATCTAGCTCTGTAAGCTAGTTCAAATAATTTTACACTACAGTTAAACTAGCTCTATAAGCTAGTTCAAATAATTTCACACCAGAGTTGAACTAGCTCTATAGCCTAGTACAAATAATTTTACAATAGAGTTGAACTAGCTCTATAAGCTAGTTATAATAATTTTACACTAGAGTTGAGCTAGCTCTATAAGCTAGTTCAAATAATTTTACACTAGAGTTGAACTAGCTCTATAGCCTAGTACAAATAATTTTACACTAGACTTAAACTAGCTCTATAGCCTAGTACAAATAATTTTACACTAGAGTTGAACTAGCTCTTTAAGCTAGTTGAAATAATTTTACACTAGAGTTGAACAAGCTCTATAGCCAAGTACAAATAATTTTACACTAGAGTTGAACTAGCTCTATAGCCTAATACAAATAATTTTACACTAGAGTTGAACTAGCTCTATAAGCTAGTTCAAATAATTTTACATTAGAGTTGAAATAGCTCTATAGCCTAGTACAAATAATTTTACACTAGAGATAAACTAGCTCTATAAGCTAGTTCAAATAATTTTACACTAGAGTTGTACTAGCTCTATAAGCTAGTTGAAATAATTTTACACTAGAGTTAAACTAGCTATATAGCCTAGTACAAATAATTTTATGCTAGAGTTTAACTAGTTCTATAAGCTAGTTCAAATAATTTCACACTGGAGTTGAACTAGCTCTACAGCCTAGTACAAATAATTTTACACTAGAGTTGAACTATCTCTATAGGCTAGTTCAAATAATTTCACACTAGAGTTGAACTAGCTCTATATCCTAGTACAAATAATTTTACACTAGAGTTGATCTAGCTCTATAAGCTAGTTCAAATAATTTTACACTACAGTTGAACTAGCCCTATAAGCTAGTTCAAATAATTTCACACCAGAGTTGAACTAGCTCTATAGCCTAGTACAAATAATTTTACAATAGAGTTGAACTAGCTCTATAAGCTAGTTATAATAATTTTACACTAGAGTTGAGCTAGCTCTATAAGCTAGTTCAAATAATTTTACACTAGAGTTGAACTAGCTCTATAGCCTAGTACAAATAATTTTACACTAGAGTTAAACTAGCTCTATAAGCTAGTTCAAATAATTTTACACTAGAGTTGTACTAGCTCTATAAGCTAGTTGAAATAATTTTACACTAGAGTTAAACTAGCTATATAGCCTAGTACAAATAATTTTATGCCAGAGTTTAACTAGTTCTATAAGCTAGTTCAAATAATTTCACACTGGAGTTGAACTAGCTCTACAGCCTAGTACAAATAATTTTACACTAGAGTTGAACTAGCTCTATAGCCTAGTACAAATAATTTTACACTAGAGTTGAACTAGCTCTTTAAGCTAGTTCAAATAATTTTACACTAGAGTTGAACAAGCTCTATAGCCAAGTACAAATAATTTTACACTAGAGTTGAACTAGCTCTATAGCCTAAGACAAATAATTTTACACTAGAGTTGAACTAGCTCTATAAGGTAGTTCAAATAATTTTACATTAGAGTTGAACTAGCTCTATAGCCTAGTACAAATAATTTTACACTAGAGTTGAACTAGCTCTATAGCCTAGTACAAATCATTTTACACTAGAGTTGAACTTGCTCTATAAGCTAGTTAAAATAATTTTACACTAGAGTTGAACTAGCTCTATAGCCTAGTACAAAGAATTTTACACTAGAGTAGAACTAGCTCAATAGCCTAGTACAAATAATTTTACACTAGTGTTGAACTAGCTCTATAGCCTGCTATAAATAATTTTACACTAGATTTGAACTAGCTCCATAAGCTCGTTCAAATAATTTTACACTAGTGTTGAACTAGCTCTATAGCCTAGTATAAATAATTTTACACTAGAGTTGAGCTAGCTCTATAAGCTAGTTGAAATAATTTTACATTAGAGTTGAACTAGCTCTATAGCCTAGTACAAATCATTTTACACTAGAGTTGAACTAATAATTTTACACTAGAGTTGAACTAGCTCTATAGCCTAGTACAAATAATTTTACACTAGAGTTGATCTAGCTCTATAAGCTAGTTCAAATAATTTTACACTACAGTTGAACTAGCTCTATAAGCTAGTTCAAATAATTTCACACCAGAGTTGAACTAGCTCTATAGCCTAGTACAAATAATTTTACAATAGAGTTGAACTAGCTCTATAAGCTAGTTATAATAATTTTACACTAGAGTTGAGCTAGCTCTATAAGCTAGTTCAAACAATTTTACACTAGAGTTGAACCAGCTCTATAGCCTAGTACAAATAATTTTACAGTAGAGATAAACTAGCTCTATAAGCTAGTTCAAATAATTTTACACTAGAGTTGTACTAGCTCTATAAGCTAGTTGAAATAATTTTACACTAGAGTTAAACTAGCTATATAGCCTAGTACAAATAATTTTATGCTAGAGTTTAACTAGTTCTATAAGCTAGTTCAAATAATTTCACACTGGAGTTGAACTAGCTCTACAGCCTAGTACAAATAATTTTACACTAGAGTTGAACTAGCTCTATAGGCTAGTTCAAATAATTTCACACTAGAGTTGAGCTAGCTCTATAGCCTAGTACAAATAATGTTACACTAGAGTTGATCTAGCTCTGTAAGATAGTTCAAATAATTTTACACTACAGTTAAACTAGCTCTATAAGCTAGTTCAAATAATTTCACACCAGAGTTGAACTAGCTCTATAGCCTAGTACAAATAATTTTACAATAGAGTTGAACTAGCTCTATAAGCTAGTTATAATAATTTTACACTAGAGTTGAGCTAGCTCTATAAGCTAGTTCAAATAATTTTACAGTAGAGTTGAACTAGCTCTACAGCCTAGTACAAATAATTTTACACTAGACTTAAACTAGCTCTATAAGCTAGTTCAAATAATTTTACACTAGAGTTGTACTAGCTCTATAAGCTAGTTGAAATAATTTTACACTAGAGTTAAACTAGCTATATAGCCTAGTACAAATAATTTTATGCTAGAGTTTAACTAGTTATATAAGCTAGTTCAAATAATTTCACACTTGAGTTGAACTAGCTCTACAGCCTAGTACAAATAATCTTACACTAGAGTTGAACTAGCTCTATAGCCTAGTATAAATAATTTTACACTAGAGTTGAACTAGCTCTTTAAGCTAGTTCAAATAATTTTACACTAGAGTTGAACAAGCTCTATAGCCAAGTACAAATAATTTTACACTAGAGTTGAACTAGCTCTATAGCCTAATACAAATAATTTTACACTAGAGTTGAGCTAGCTCTATAAGCTAGTTCAAATAATTTTACATTAGAGTTGAACTAGCTCTATAGCCTAGTACAAATCATTTTACACTAGAGTTGAACTAATAATTTTACACTAGAGTTGAACTAGCTCTATAGCCTAGTACAAATAATTTTACACTAGAGTTGATCTAGCTCTATAAGCTAGTTCAAATAATTTTACACTACAGTTGAACTAGCTCTATAAGCTAGTTCAAATAATTTCACACCAGAGTTGAACTAGCTCTATAGCCTAGTACAAATAATTTTACAATAGAGTTGAACTAGCTCTATAAGCTAGTTATAATAATTTTACACTAGAGTTGAGCTAGCTCTATAAGCTAGTTCAAACAATTTTACACTAGAGTTGAACCAGCTCTATAGCCTAGTACAAATAATTTTACACTAGAGATAAACTAGCTCTATAAGCTAGTTCAAATAATTTTACAGTAGAGTTGTACTAGCTCTATAAGCTAGTTGAAATAATTTTACACTAGAGTTAAACTAGCTATATAGCCTAGTACAAATAATTTTATGCTAGAGTTTAACTAGTTCTATAAGCTAGTTCAAATAATTTCACACTGGAGTTGAACTAGCTCTACAGCCTAGTACAAATAATTTTACACTAGAGTTGAACTAGCTCTATAGGCTAGTTCAAATAATTTCACACTAGAGTTGAGCTAGCTCTATAGCCTAGTACAAATAATTTTACACTAGAGTTGATCTAGCTCTGTAAGCTAGTTCAAATAATTTTACACTACAGTTAAACTAGCTCTATAAGCTAGTTCAACTAATTTCACACCAGAGTCGAACTAGCTCTATAGCCTAGTACAAATAATTTTACAATAGAGTTGAACTAGCTCTATAAGCTAGTTATAATAATTTTACACTAGAGTTGAGCTAGCTCTATAAGCTAGTTCAAATAATTTTACAGTAGAGTTGAACTAGCTCTATAGCCTAGTACAAATAATTTTACACCAGACTTAAACTAGCTCTATAAGCTAGTTCAAATAATTTTACACTAGAGTTGTACTAGCTCTATAAGCTAGTTGAAATAATTTTACACTAGAGTTAAACTAGCTATATAGCCTAGTACAAATAATTTTATGCTAGAGTTTAACTAGTTATATAAGCTAGTTCAAATAATTTCACACTTGAGTTGAACTAGCTCTACAGCCTAGTATAAATAATTCTACACTAGAGTTGAACTAGCTCTTTAAGCTAGTTCAAATAATTTTACACTAGAGTTGAACAAGCTCTATAGCCAAGTACAAATAATTTTACACTAGAGTTGAACTAGCTCTATAGCCTAATACAAATAATTTTACACTAGAGTTGAACTAGCTCTATAAGCTAGTTCAAATAATTTTACATTAGAGTTGAACTAGCTCTATAGCCTAGTACAAATAATTTTACACTAGATTTGAACTAGCTCTATAGCCTAGTACAAATCATTTTACACTAGAGTTGAACTTGCTCTATAAGCTAGTTAAAATAATTTTACACTAGAGTTGAACTAGCTCTATAGCCTAGTACAAAGAATTTTACACTAGAGTAGAACTAGCTCAATAGCCTAGTACAAATCATTTTACACTAGTGTTGAACTAGCTCTATAGCCTGCTGTAAATAATTTTACACTAGATTTGAACTAGCTCCATAAGCTCATTCAAATAATTTTACACTAGTGTTGAACTAGCTCTATAGCCTAGTATAAATAATTTTACACTAGAGTTGAACTAGCTCCATAAGCTAGTTCAAATAATTTTACACTAGAGTTGAACTAGCTCTATAGCCTCGTACAAATAATTTTACACTAGAGTTGATCTAGCTCTATAAGCTAGTTTAAATAATTTTACACTACAGTTGAACTAGCTCTATAAGCTAGTTCAAATACTTTTACACCAGAGTTGAACTAGCTCTATAGCCTAGTACAATTAATTTTACAATAGAGTTGAACTAGCTCTATAAGCTAGTTAAAATAATTTTACACTAGAGTTGAGCTAGCTATATAGCCCAGTACAAATAATTTTATGCTAGAGTTTAACTAGTTCTATAAGCTAGTTCAAATAATTTCACACTGGAGTTGAACTAGCTCTACAGCCTACTACAAATAATTTAACACTAGAGTTGAACTAGCTCTATAGGCTAGTTCAAATAATTTCACATTGGAGTTGAACTAGCTCTATAGCCTAGTACAAATCATTTTACACTAGAGTTGAACTAGCTCTATAAGCTAGTTAAAATAATTTTACACTAGAGTTGAACTAGCTCTATAAGCTAGTTCAAATAATTTTACACTACTGTTGAACTAGCTCTATAAGCTAGTTCAAATAATTTTACACTAGAGTTGAACTATCTCTATAAGCTAGTTCAAATAATTTCACACCAGAGTTGAACTAGCTCTATAGCCTAGTACAAATAATTTTACAATAGAGTTGAACTAGCTCTATAAGCTAGTTCAAATAATTTTACACTAGAGTTGAGCTAGCTCTATAGCCTAGTACAAATAATTTAACACTAGAGTTGAACTAGCTCTATAGGCTAGTTCAAATAGTTTCACACTAGAGTTGAACTAGCTCTATAGGCTAGTACAAATAATTTTACACTAGAGTTGAACTAGCTCTTTAAGCTAGTTCAAATAATTTTACACTAGAGTTGAACAAGCTCTATAGCCAAGTACTAATAATTTTACACTAGAGTTGAACTAGCTCTATAGCCTAATACAAATAATATTACACTAGAGTTGAACTAGCTCTATAAGCTAGTTAAAATAATTTTACACTAGAGTTGAACTAGCTCTATAGCCAAGTACAAAGAATTTTACACTAGAGTAGAACTAGCTCAATAGCCTAGTACAAATAATTTTACACTAGTGTTGAACTAGCTCTATAGCCTAGTATAAATAATATTACACTAGAGTTGAGCTAGCTCTATAAGCTAGTTCAAATAATTTTACACTACAGTTGAACTAGCTCTATAAGCTAGTTCAAATAATTTCACACCAGAGTTGAACTAGCTCTATAGCCTAGTACAAATAATTTTACAATAGAGTTGAACTAGCTCTATATGCTAGTTATAATAATTTTACACTAGAGTTGAGCTAGCTCTATAAGCTAGTTCAAATAATTTTACACTAGAGTTGAACTAGCTCTATAGCCTAGTACAAATAATTTTACACTAGAGTTAAACTAGCTCTATAAGCTAATTCAAATAATTTTACACTAGAGTTAAACTAGCTATATAGCCTAGTACAAATAATTTTATGCTAGAGTTTAACTAGTTATATAAGCTAGTTCAAATAATTTCACACTTGAGTTGAACTAGCTCTACAGCCTAGTACAAATAATCTTACACTAGAGTTGAACTAGCTCTATAGCCTAGTATAAATAATTTTACACTAGAGTTGAACTAGCTCTTTAAGCTAGTTCAAATAATTTTACACTAGAGTTGAACAAGCTCTATAGCCAAGTACAAATAATTTTACACTAGAGTTGAACTAGCTCTATAGCCTAATACAAATAATTTTACACTAGAGTTGAACTAGCTCTATAAGCTAGTTCAAATAATTTTACATTAGAGTTGAACTAGCTCTATAGCCTAGTACAAATAATTTTACACTAGATTTGAACTAGCTCTATAGCCTAGTACAAATCATTTTACACTAGAGTTGAACTTGCTCTATAAGCTAGTTAAAATAATTTTACACTAGAGTTGAACTAGCTCTATAGCCTAGTACAAAGAATTTTACACTAGAGTAGAACTAGCTCAATAGCCTAGTACAAATCATTTTACACTAGTGTTGAACTAGCTCTATAGCCTGCTATAAATAATTTTACACTAGATTTGAACTAGCTCCATAAGCTCATTCAAATAATTTTACACTAGTGTTGAACTAGCTCTATAGCCTAGTATATATAATTTTACACTAGAGTTGAACTAGCTCCATAAGCTAGTTCAAATAATTTTACACTAGAGTTGAACTAGCTCTATAGCCTAGTACAAATAATTTTACACTAGAGTTGATCTAGCTCTATAAGCTAGTTTAAATAATTTTACACTACAGTTGAACTAGCTCTATAAGCTAGTTCAAATACTTTTACAACAGAGTTGAACTAGCTCTATAGCCTAGTACAATTAATTTTACAATAGAGTTGAACTAGCTCTATAAGCTAGTTAAAATAATTTTACACTAGAGTTGAGCTAGCTATATAGCCCAGTACAAATAATTTTATGCTAGAGTTTAACTAGTTCTATCAGCTAGTTCAAATAATTTCACACTGGAGTTGAACTAGCTCTACAGCCTAGTACAAATAATTTAACACTAGAGTTGAACTAGCTCTATAGGCTAGTTCAAATAATTTCACATTGGAGTTGAACTAGCTCTATAGCCTAGTACAAATCATTTTACACTAGAGTTGAACTAGCTCTATAAGCTAGTTAAAATAATTTTACACTAGAGTTGAACTAGCTCTATAAGCTAGTTCAAATAATTTTACACTACTGTTGAACTAGCTCTATAAGCTAGTTCAAATAATTTTACACTAGAGTTGAACTATCTCTATAAGCTAGTTCAAATAATTTCACACCAGAGTTGAACTAGCTCTATAGCCTAGTACAAATAATTTTACAATAGAGTTGAACTAGCTCTATAAGCTAGTTCAAATAATTTTACACTAGAGTTGAGCTAGCTCTATAGCCTAGTACAAATAATTTAACACTAGAGTTGAACTAGCTCTATAGGCTAGTTCAAATAATTTCACACTAGAGTTGAACTAGCTCTATAGGCTAGTACAAATAATTTTACACTAGAGTTGAACTAGCTCTTTAAGCTAGTTCAAATAATTTTACACTAGAGTTGAACAAGCTCTATAGCCAAGTACTAATAATTTTACACTAGAGTTGAACTAGCTCTTTAGCCTAATACAAATAATTTTACACTAGAGTTGAACTAGCTCTATAAGCTAGTTAAAATAATTTTACACTAGAGTTGAACTAGCTCTATAGCCTAGTACAAAGAATTTTACACTAGAGTAGAACTAGCTCAATAGCCTAGTACAAATAATTTTACACTAGTGTTGAACTAGCTCTATAGCCTAGTATAAATAATATTACACTAGAGTTGAGCTAGCTCTATAAGCTAGTTCAAATAATTTTACACTAGAGTAGAACTAGCTCTATAGCCTAGTACAAATCATTTTACACTAGAGTTGAACTAGCTCTATAGCCTAATACAAATAATTTTACACTAGAGTTGAACTAGCTCTATAAGCTAGTTCAAATAATTTTACATTAGAGTTGAAATAGCTCTATAGCCTAGTACAAATAATTTTACACTAGAGTTGAACTAGCTATATAAGCTAGTTCAAATACTTTTACACTAGAGTTGAACTAGCTCTATAGCCTAGTACAAATAATTTTACACTACAATTGAACTAGCTCTTTAAGCTAGTTGAAATAATTTTACACTAGAGTTGAGATAGCTCTATTAGCTAGTTGAAATAATTTTACACTAGAGTTGAACTATCTCTATAAGCTAGTTGAAATAATTTTACACTAGAGTTGATCTAGCTCTATAAACTAGTTCAAATAATTTTACACTAGAGTTGAACTAGCTCTATAGCCTAGTATAAATCATTTTACACTAGAGTTGAACTAGCTCTATAAGCTAGTTAAAATAATTTTACACTAGAGTTGAACTAGCTCTATAGCCTAGTACAAAGAATTTTACAATAGAGTAGAACTAGCTCAATAGCCTAGTACAAATAATTTTACACTAGTGTTGAACTAGCTCTATAGCCTAGTATAAATAATATTACACTAGAGTTGAGCTAGCTCTATAAGCTAGTTCAAATAAATTTACACTAGAATTGAACTAGCTCTATAGCCTACTACAAATCATTTTAAACTAGAGTTGAACTAGCTCTATAAGCTAGTTAAAATAATTTTACACTAGAGTTGAACTAGCTCTATAGCCTAGTACAAATAATTTTATGCCAGAGTTTAACTAGTTCTATAAGCTAGTTCAAATAATTTCACACTAGAGTTGAACTAGCTCTACAGCCTAGTACAAATAATTTTACACTAGAGTTGAACTAGCTCTATAGCCTAGTACAAATAATTTTACACTAGTGTTGAACTAGCTCTTTAAGCTAGTTCAAATAATTTTACACTAGAGTTGAACAAGCTCTATAGCCAAGTACAAATAATTTTACACTAGAGTTGAACTAGTTCTATAGCCTAATACAAATAATTTTACACTAGAGTTGAACTAGCTCTATAAGGTAGTTCAAATAATTTTACATTAGAGTTGAACTAGCTCTATAGCCTAGTACAAATAATTTTACACTAGAGTTGAACTAGCTCTATAGCCTAGTACAAATCATTTTACACTAGAATTGAACTTGCTCTATAAGCTAGTTAAAATAATTTTACACTAGAGTTGAACTAGCTCTATAGCCTAGTACAAAGAATTTTACACTAGAGTAGAACTAGCTCAATAGCCTAGTAGAAATAATTTTACACTAGATTTGAACTAGCTCCATAAGCTCGTTCAAATAATTTTACACTAGTGTTGAACTAGCTCTATATCCTAGTATAAATAATTTTACACTAGAGTTGAGCTAGCTCTATAAGCTAGTTCAAATAATTTTACATTAGAGTTGAACTAGCTCTATAGCCTAGTACAAATAATTTTACACTAGAGTTGATCTAGCTCTATAAGCTAGTTCAAATAATTTTACACTACAGTTGAACTAGCTCTATAAGCTAGTTCAAATAATTTCACACCAGAGTTGAACTAGCTCTATAGCCTAGTACAAATAATTTTACAATAGAGTTGAACTAGCTCTATAAGCTAGTTATAATAATTTTACACTAGAGTTGAGCTAGCTCTATAAGCTAGTTCAAATAATTTTACACTAGAGTTGAACCAGCTCTATAGCCTAGTACAAATAATTTTACACTAGAGATAAACTAGCTCTATAAGCTAGTTCAAGTAATTTTACACTAGAGTTGTACTAGCTCTATAAGCTAGTTGAAATAATTTTACACTAGAGTTAAACTAGCTATATAGCCTAGTACAAATAATTTTATGCTAGAGTTTAACTAGTTCTATAAGCTAGTTCAAATAATTTCACACTGGAGTTGAACTAGCTCTACAGCCTAGTACAAATAATTTTACACTAGAGTTGAACTAGCTCTATAGGCTAGTTCAAATAATTTCACACTAGAGTTGAGCTAGCTCTATAGCCTAGTACAAATAATTTTACACTAGAGTTGATCTAGATCTGTAAGCTAGTTCAAATAATTTTACACTACAGTTAAACTAGCTCTATAAGCTAGTTCAAATAATTTCACACCAGAGTTGAACTAGCTCTATAGCCTAGTACAAATAATTTTACAATATAGTTGAACTAGCTCTATAAGCTAGTTATAATAATTTTACACTAGAGTTGAGCTAGCTCTATAAGCTAGTTCAAATAATTTTACACTAGAGTTGAACTAGCTCTATAGCCTAGTACAAATAATTTTACACTAGACTTAAACTAGCTCTATAGCCTAGTACAAATAATTTTACACTAGAGTTGAACTAGCTCTTTAAGCTAGTTGAAATAATTTTACACTAGAGTTGAACAAGCTCTACAGCCAAGTACAAATAATTTTACACTAGAGTTGAACTAGCTCTATAGCCTAATACAAATAATTTTACACTAGAGTTGAACTAGCTCTATAAGCTAGTTCAAATAATTTTACATTAGAGTTGAAATAGCTCTATAGCCTAGTACAAATAATTTTACACTAGAGATAAACTAGCTCTATAAGCTAGTTCAAATAATTTTACACTAGAGTTGTACTAGCTCTATAAGCTAGTTGAAATAATTTTACACTAGAGTTAAACTAGCTATATAGCCTAGTACAAATAATTTTATGCTAGAGTTTAACTAGTTCTATAAGCTAGTTCAAATAATTTCACACTGGAGTTGAACTAGCTCTACAGCCTAGTACAAATAATTTTACACTAGAGTTGAACTAGCTCTATAGGCTAGTTCAAATAATTTGACACTAGAGTTGAACTAGCTCTATATCCTAGTACAAATAATTTTACACTAGAGTTGATCTAGCTCTATAAGCTAGTTCAAATAATTTTACACTACAGTTGAACTAGCCCTATAAGCTAGTTCAAATAATTTCACACCAGAGTTGAACTAGCTCTATAGCCTAGTACAAATAATTTTACAATAGAGTTGAACTAGCTCTATAAGCTAGTTATAATAATTTTACACTAGAGTTGAGCTAGCTCTATAAGCTAGTTCAAATAATTTTACACTAGAGTTGAACTAGCTCTATAGCCTAGTACAAATAATTTTACACTAGAGTTAAACTAGCTCTATAAGCTAGTTCAAATAATTTTAAACTAGAGTTGTACTAGCTCTATAAGCTAGTTGAAATAATTTTACACTAGAGTTAAACTAGCTATATAGCCTAGTACAAATAATTTTATGCCAGAGTTTAACTAGTTCTATAAGCTAGTTCAAATAATTTCACACTGGAGTTGAACTAGCTCTACAGCCTAGTACAAATAATTTTACACTAGAGTTGAACTAGCTCTATAGCCAAGTACAAATAATTTTACACTAGAGTTGAACAAGCTCTATAGCCAAGTACAAATAATTTTACACTAGAGTTGAACTAGCTCAATAGCCTAGTACAAATAATTTTACACTAGTGTTGAACTAGCTCTATAGCCTAGTATAAATAATATTACACTAGAGTTGAGCTAGCTCTATAAGCTAGTTCAAATAATTTTACACTAGAGTAGAACTAGCTCTATAGCCTAGTACAAATCATTTTACACTAGAGTTGAACTAGCTCTATAGCCTAATACAAATAATTTTACACTAGAGTTGAACTAGCTCTATAAGCTAGTTCAAATAATTTTACATTAGAGTTGAAATAGCTCTATAGCCTAGTACAAATAATTTTACACTAGAGTTGAACTAGCTATATAAGCTAGTTCAAATACTTTTACACTAGAGTTGAACTAGCTCTATAGCCTAGTACAAATAATTTTACACTACAATTGAACTAGCTCTTTAAGCTAGTTGAAATAATTTTACACTAGAGTTGAGATAGCTCTATTAGCTAGTTGAAATAATTTTACACTAGAGTTGAACTATCTCTATAAGCTAGTTGAAATAATTTTACACTAGAGTTGATCTAGCTCTATAAACTAGTTCAAATAATTTTACACTAGAGTTGAACTAGCTCTATAGCCTAGTATAAATCATTTTACACTAGAGTTGAACTAGCTCTATAAGCTAGTTAAAATAATTTTACACTAGAGTTGAACTAGCTCTATAGCCTAGTACAAAGAATTTTACAATAGAGTAGAACTAGCTCAATAGCCTAGTACAAATAATTTTACACTAGTGTTGAACTAGCTCTATAGCCTAGTATAAATAATATTACACTAGAGTTGAGCTAGCTCTATAAGCTAGTTCAAATAAATTTACACTAGAATTGAACTAGCTCTATAGCCTACTACAAATCATTTTAAACTAGAGTTGAACTAGCTCTATAAGCTAGTTAAAATAATTTTACACTAGAGTTGAACTAGCTCTATAGCCTAGTACAAATAATTTTATGCCAGAGTTTAACTAGTTCTATAAGCTAGTTCAAATAATTTCACACTAGAGTTGAACTAGCTCTACAGCCTAGTACAAATAATTTTACACTAGAGTTGAACTAGCTCTATAGCCTAGTACAAATAATTTTACACTAGTGTTGAACTAGCTCTTTAAGCTAGTTCAAATAATTTTACACTAGAGTTGAACAAGCTCTATAGCCAAGTACAAATAATTTTACACTAGAGTTGAACTAGTTCTATAGCCTAATACAAATAATTTTACACTAGAGTTGAACTAGCTCTATAAGGTAGTTCAAATAATTTTACATTAGAGTTGAACTAGCTCTATAGCCTAGTACAAATAATTTTACACTAGAGTTGAACTAGCTCTATAGCCTAGTACAAATCATTTTACACTAGAATTGAACTTGCTCTATAAGCTAGTTAAAATAATTTTACACTAGAGTTGAACTAGCTCTATAGCCTAGTACAAAGAATTTTACACTAGAGTAGAACTAGCTCAATAGCCTAGTAGAAATAATTTTACACTAGATTTGAACTAGCTCCATAAGCTCGTTCAAATAATTTTACACTAGTGTTGAACTAGCTCTATATCCTAGTATAAATAATTTTACACTAGAGTTGAGCTAGCTCTATAAGCTAGTTCAAATAATTTTACATTAGAGTTGAACTAGCTCTATAGCCTAGTACAAATAATTTTACACTAGAGTTGATCTAGCTCTATAAGCTAGTTCAAATAATTTTACACTACAGTTGAACTAGCTCTATAAGCTAGTTCAAATAATTTCACACCAGAGTTGAACTAGCTCTATAGCCTAGTACAAATAATTTTACAATAGAGTTGAACTAGCTCTATAAGCTAGTTATAATAATTTTACACTAGAGTTGAGCTAGCTCTATAAGCTAGTTCAAATAATTTTACACTAGAGTTGAACCAGCTCTATAGCCTAGTACAAATAATTTTACACTAGAGATAAACTAGCTCTATAAGCTAGTTCAAGTAATTTTACACTAGAGTTGTACTAGCTCTATAAGCTAGTTGAAATAATTTTACACTAGAGTTAAACTAGCTATATAGCCTAGTACAAATAATTTTATGCTAGAGTTTAACTAGTTCTATAAGCTAGTTCAAATAATTTCACACTGGAGTTGAACTAGCTCTACAGCCTAGTACAAATAATTTTACACTAGAGTTGAACTAGCTCTATAGGCTAGTTCAAATAATTTCACACTAGAGTTGAGCTAGCTCTATAGCCTAGTACAAATAATTTTACACTAGAGTTGATCTAGATCTGTAAGCTAGTTCAAATAATTTTACACTACAGTTAAACTAGCTCTATAAGCTAGTTCAAATAATTTCACACCAGAGTTGAACTAGCTCTATAGCCTAGTACAAATAATTTTACAATATAGTTGAACTAGCTCTATAAGCTAGTTATAATAATTTTACACTAGAGTTGAGCTAGCTCTATAAGCTAGTTCAAATAATTTTACACTAGAGTTGAACTAGCTCTATAGCCTAGTACAAATAATTTTACACTAGACTTAAACTAGCTCTATAGCCTAGTACAAATAATTTTACACTAGAGTTGAACTAGCTCTTTAAGCTAGTTGAAATAATTTTACACTAGAGTTGAACAAGCTCTACAGCCAAGTACAAATAATTTTACACTAGAGTTGAACTAGCTCTATAGCCTAATACAAATAATTTTACACTAGAGTTGAACTAGCTCTATAAGCTAGTTCAAATAATTTTACATTAGAGTTGAAATAGCTCTATAGCCTAGTACAAATAATTTTACACTAGAGATAAACTAGCTCTATAAGCTAGTTCAAATAATTTTACACTAGAGTTGTACTAGCTCTATAAGCTAGTTGAAATAATTTTACACTAGAGTTAAACTAGCTATATAGCCTAGTACAAATAATTTTATGCTAGAGTTTAACTAGTTCTATAAGCTAGTTCAAATAATTTCACACTGGAGTTGAACTAGCTCTACAGCCTAGTACAAATAATTTTACACTAGAGTTGAACTAGCTCTATAGGCTAGTTCAAATAATTTGACACTAGAGTTGAACTAGCTCTATATCCTAGTACAAATAATTTTACACTAGAGTTGATCTAGCTCTATAAGCTAGTTCAAATAATTTTACACTACAGTTGAACTAGCCCTATAAGCTAGTTCAAATAATTTCACACCAGAGTTGAACTAGCTCTATAGCCTAGTACAAATAATTTTACAATAGAGTTGAACTAGCTCTATAAGCTAGTTATAATAATTTTACACTAGAGTTGAGCTAGCTCTATAAGCTAGTTCAAATAATTTTACACTAGAGTTGAACTAGCTCTATAGCCTAGTACAAATAATTTTACACTAGAGTTAAACTAGCTCTATAAGCTAGTTCAAATAATTTTAAACTAGAGTTGTACTAGCTCTATAAGCTAGTTGAAATAATTTTACACTAGAGTTAAACTAGCTATATAGCCTAGTACAAATAATTTTATGCCAGAGTTTAACTAGTTCTATAAGCTAGTTCAAATAATTTCACACTGGAGTTGAACTAGCTCTACAGCCTAGTACAAATAATTTTACACTAGAGTTGAACTAGCTCTATAGCCAAGTACAAATAATTTTACACTAGAGTTGAACAAGCTCTATAGCCAAGTACAAATAATTTTACACTAGAGTTGAACTAGCTCTATAGCCTAATACAAATAATTTTACACTAGAGTTGAACTAGCTCTATAGCCTAGTACAAATCATTTTACACTAGAGTTGAACTTGCTCTATAAGCTAGTTAAAATAATTTTACACTAGAGTTGAACTAGCTCTATAGCCTAGTACAAAGAATTTTACACTAGAGTAGAACTAGCTCAATAGCCTAGTACAAATAATTTTACACTAGTGTTGAACTAGCTCTATAGCCTGCTATAAATAATTTTACACTAGATTTGAACTAGCTCCATAAGCTCGTTCAAATAATTTTACACTAGTGTTGAACTAGCTCTATAGCCTAGTATAAATAATTTTACACTAGAGTTGAGCTACCTCTATAAGCTAGTTCAAATAATTTTACATTAGAGTTGAACTAGCTCTATAGCCTAGTACAAATCATTTTACACTAGAGTTGAACTAATAATTTTACACTAGAGTTGAACTAGCTCTATAGCCTAGTACAAATAATTTTACACTAGAGTTGATCTAGCTCTATAAGCTAGTTCAAATAATTTTACACTAGAGTTGAACTAGCTCTATAACCTACTACAAAAAATTTTACACTAGAGTTGAACTAGCACTATTAGCTAGTTTAAATTTTACACTAGAGTTGAACTAGCTCTATAAGCTAGTTGAAATAATTTCACACCAGAGTTGAACTAGCTCTATAGCCTAGTACAAATAATTTTACAATAGAGTTTAACAAGCTCTATAAGCTAGTTATAATAATTTTACACTAGAGTTGAGCTAGCTCTATAAGCTAGTTCAAACAATTCTACACTAGAGTTGAACCAGCTCTATACCCTAGTACAAATAATTTTACACTAGAGTTGAACTAGCTCTATAGCCTAGTACAAATCATTTTACACTAGAGTTGAACTTGCTCTATAAGCTAGTTAAAATAATTTTACACTAGAGTTGAACTAGCTCTATAGCCTAGTACAAAGAATTTTACACTAGAGTAGAACTAGCTCAATAGCCTAGTACAAATAATTTTACACTAGTGTTGAACTAGCTCTATAGCCTGCTATAAATAATTTTACACTAGATTTGAACTAGCTCCATAAGCTCGTTCAAATAATTTTACACTAGTGTTGAACTAGCTCTATAGCCTAGTATAAATAATTTTACACTAGAGTTGAGCTACCTCTATAAGCTAGTTCAAATAATTTTACATTAGAGTTGAACTAGCTCTATAGCCTAGTACAAATCATTTTACACTAGAGTTGAACTAATAATTTTACACTAGAGTTGAACTAGCTCTATAGCCTAGTACAAATAATTTTACACTAGAGTTGATCTAGCTCTATAAGCTAGTTCAAATAATTTTACACTACAGTTGAACTAGCCCTATAAGCTAGTTCAAATAATTTCACACCAGAGTTGAACTAGCTCTATAGCCTAGTACAAATAATTTTACAATAGAGTTGAACTAGCTCTATAAGCTAGTTATAATAATTTTACACTAGAGTTGAGCTAGCTCTATAAGCTAGTTCAAATAATTTTACACTAGAGTTGAACTAGCTCTATAGCCTAGTACAAATAATTTTACACTAGAGTTAAACTAGCTCTATAAGCTAGTTCAAATAATTTTAAACTAGAGTTGTACTAGCTCTATAAGCTAGTTGAAATAATTTTACACTAGAGTTAAACTAGCTATATAGCCTAGTACAAATAATTTTATGCCAGAGTTTAACTAGTTCTATAAGCTAGTTCAAATAATTTCACACTGGAGTTGAACTAGCTCTACAGCCTAGTACAAATAATTTTACACTAGAGTTGAACTAGCTCTATAGCCTAGTACAAATAATTTTACACTAGAGTTGAACTAGCTCTTTAAGCAAGTTCAAATAATTTTACACTAGAGTTGAACAAGCTCTATAGCCAAGTACAAATAATTTTACACTAGAGTTGAACTAGCTCTATAGCCTAATACAAATAATTTTACACTAGAGTTGAACTAGCTCTATAAGGTAGTTCAAATAATTTTACATTAGAGTTGAACTAGCTCTATAGCCTAGTACAAATAATTTTACACTAGAGTTGAACTAGCTCTATAGCCTAGTACAAATCATTTTACACTAGAGTTGAACTTGCTCTATAAGCTAGTTAAAATAATTTTACACTAGAGTTGAACTAGCTCTATAGCCTAGTACAAAGAATTTTACACTAGAGTAGAACTATCTCAATAGCCTAGTACAAATAATTTTACACTAGTGTTGAACTAGCTCTATAGCCTGCTATAAATAATTTTACACTAGATTTGAACTAGCTCCATAAGCTCGTTCAAATAATTTTACACTAGTGTTGAACTAGCTCTATAGCCTAGTATAAATAATTTTACACTAGAGTTGAGCTACCTCTATAAGCTAGTTCAAATAATTTTACATTAGAGTTGAACTAGCTCTATAGCCTAGTACAAATCATTTTACACTAGAGTTGAACTAATAATTTTACACTAGAGTTGAACTAGCTCTATAGCCTAGTACAAATAATTTTACACTAGAGTTGATCTAGCTCTATAAGCTAGTTCAAATAATTTTACACTAGAGTTGAACTAGCTCTATAACCTACTACAAAAAATATTACACTAGAGTAGAACTAGCACTATTAGCTAGTTTAAATTTTACACTAGAGTTGAACTAGCTCTATAAGCTAGTTGAAATAATTTCACACCAGAGTTGAACTAGCTCTATAGCCTAGTACAAATAATTTTACAATAGAGTTTAACAAGCTCTATAAGCTAGTTATAATAATTTTACACTAGAGTTGAGCTAGCTCTATAAGCTAGTTCAAACAATTCTACACTAGAGTTGAACCAGCTCTATACCCTAGTACAAATAATTTTACCGTAGAGATAAACTAGCTCTATAAGCTAGTTCAAATAATTTTACACTAGAGTTGTACTAGCTCTTTAAGCTAGTTGAAATAATTTTACACTAGAGTTAAACTAGCTATATAGCCTAGTACAAATAATTTTATGCTACAGTTTAACTAGTTCTATAAGCTAGTTCAAATAATTTCACACTGGAGTTGAACTAGCTCTACAGCCTAGTACAAATAATTTTACACTAGAGTTGAACTAGCTCTATAGGCTAGTTCAAATAATTTCACACTAGAGTTGAGCTAGCTCTATAGCCTAGTACAAATAATTTTACACTAGAGTTGATCTAGCTCTGTAAGCTAGTTCAAATAATTTTACACTACAGTTAAACTAGCTCTATAAGCTAGTTCAAATAATTTCACACCAGAGTTGAACTAGCTCTATAGCCTAGTACAAATAATTTTACAATAGAGTTGAACTAGCTCTATAAGCTAGTTATAATAATTTTACACTAGAGTTGAGCTAGCTCTATAAGCTAGTTCAAATAATTTTACAGTAGAGTTGAACTAGCTCTATAGCCTAGTACAAATAATTTTACACTAGACTTAAACTAGCTCTATAAGCTAGTTCAAATAATTTTACACTAGAGTTGTACTAGCTCTATAAGCTAGTTGAAATAATTTTACACTAGAGTCAAACTAGCTATATAGCCTAGTACAAATAATTTTATGCTAGAGTTTAACTAGTTATATAAGCTAGTTCAAATAATTTCACACTTGAGTTGAACTAGCTCTACAGCCTAGTACAAATAATCTTACACTAGAGTTGAACTAGCTCTATAGCCTAGTATAAATAATTTTACACTAGAGTTGAACTAGCTCTTTAAGCTAGTTCAAATAATTTTACACTAGAGTTGAACAAGCTCTATAGCCAAGTACAAATAATTTTACACTAGAGTTGAACTAGCTCTATAGCCTAATACAAATAATTTTACACTAGAGTTGAGCTAGCTCTATAAGCTAGTTCAAATAATTTTACATTAGAGTTGAACTAGCTCTATAGCCTAGTACAAATCATTTTACACTAGAGTTGAACTAGCTCTATAGCCTAGTACAAATCATTTTACACTAGAGTTGAACTTGCTCTATAAGCTAGTTAAAATAATTTTACACTAGACTTAAACTAGCTCTATAAGCTAGTTCAAATAATTTTACACTAGAGTTGTACTAGCTCTATAAGCTAGTTGAAATAATTTTACACTAGAGTTAAACTAGCTATATAGCCTAGTACAAATAATTTTATGCTCGATTTTAACTAGTTATATAAGCTAGTTCAAATAATTTCACACTGGAGTTGAACTAGCTCTACAGCCTAGTACAAATAATCTTACACTAGAGTTGAACTAGCTCTATAGCCTAGTACAAATAATTTTACACTAGAGTTGAACTAGCTCTTTAAGCTAGTTGAAATAATTTTACACTAGAGTTGAACAAGCTCTATAGCCAAGTACAAATAATTTTAGACTAGAGTTGAACTAGCTCTATAGCCTAATACAAATAATTTTACACTAGAGTTGAACTAGCTCTATAAGCTAGTTCAAATAATTTTACATTAGAGTTGAAATAGCTCTATAGCCTAGTACAAATAATTTTACACTAGAGATAAACTAGCTCTATAAGCTAGTTCAAATAATTTTACACTAGAGTTGTACTAGCTCTATAAGCTAGTTGAAATAATTTTACACTAGAGTTAAACTAGCTATATAGCCTAGTACAAATAATTTTATACTAGAGTTTAACTAGTTCTATAAGCTAGTTCAAATAATTTCACACTGGAGTTGAACTAGCTCTACAGCCTAGTACAAATAATTTTACACTAGAGTTGAACTAGCTCTATAGGCTAGTTCAAATAATTTCACACTAGAGTTGAACTAGCTCTATATCCTAGTACAAATAATTTTACACTAGAGTTGATCTAGCTCTATAAGCTAGTTCAAATAATTTTACACTACAGTTGAACTAGCCCTATAAGCTAGTTCAAATAATTTCACACCAGAGTTGAACTAGCTCTATAGCCTAGTACAAATAATTTTACAATAGAGTTGAACTAGCTCTATAAGCTAGTTATAATAATTTTACACTAGAGTTGAGCTAGCTCTATAAGCTAGTTCAAATAATTTTACACTAGAGTTGAACTAGCTCTATAGCCTAGTACAAATAATTTTACACTAGAGTTAAACTAGCTCTATAGCCTAGTACAAATAATTTTACACTAGAGTTTAACTAGTTCTATAAGCTAGTTCAAATAATTTCACACTGGAGTTGAACTAGCTCTACAGCCTAGTACAAATAATTTTACACTAGAGTTGAACTAGCTCTATAGCCTAGTACAAATAATTTTACACTAGAGTTGAACTAGCTCTTTAAGCTAGTTCAAATAATTTTACACTAGAGTTGAACAAGCTCTATAGCCAAGTACAAATAATTTTACACTAGAGTTGAACTAGCTCTATAGCCTAATACAAATAATTTTACACTAGAGTTGAACTAGCTCTATAAGGTAGTTCAAATAATTTCACATTAGAGTTGAACTAGCTCTATAGCCTAGTACAAATAATTTTACACTAGAGTTGAACTAGCTCTATAGCCTAGTACAAATCATTTTACACTAGAGTTGAACTTGCTCTATAAGCTAGTTAAAATAATTTTACACTAGAGTTGAACTAGCTCTATAGCCTAGTACAAAGAATTTTACACTAGAGTAGAACTAGCTCAATAGCCTAGTACAAATAATTTTACACTAGTGTTGAACTAGCTCTATAGCCTGCTATAAATAATTTTACACTAGATTTGAACTAGCTCCATAAGCTCGTTCAAATAATTTTACACTAGTGTTGAACTAGCTCTATAGCCTAGTATAAATAATTTTACACTAGAGTTGAGCTAGCTCTATAAGCTAGTTCAAATAATTTTACATTAGAGTTGAACTAGCTCTATAGCCTAGTACAAATCATTTTACACTAGAGTTGAACTAGCTCTATAAGCTAGTTAAAATAATTTTACACTAGAGTTGAACTAGCTCTATAGCCTAGTACAAATAATTTTACACTAGAGTTGATCTAGCTCTATAAGCTAGTTCAAATAATTTTACACTACAGTTGAACTAGCTCTATAAGCTAGTTCAAATAATTTCACACCAGAGTTGAACTAGCTCTATAGCCTAGTACAAATAATTTTACAATAGAGTTGAACTAGCTCTATAAGCTAGTTATAATAATTTTACACTAGAGTTGAGCTAGCTCTATAAGCTAGTTCAAACAATTTTACACTAGAGTTGAACCAGCTCTATAGCCTAGTACAAATAATTTTACACTAGAGATAAACTAGCTCTATAAGCTAGTTCAAATAATTTTACAGTAGAGTTGTACTAGCTCTATAAGCTAGTTGAAATAATTTTACACTAGAGTTAAACTAGCTATATAGCCTAGTACAAATAATTTTATGCTAGAGTTTAACTAGTTCTATAAGCTAGTTCAAATAATTTCACACTGGAGTTGAACTAGCTCTACAGCCTAGTACAAATAATTTTACACTAGAGTTGAACTAGCTCTATAGGCTAGTTCAAATAATTTCACACTAGAGTTGAGCTAGCTCTATAGCCTAGTACAAATAATTTGACACTAGAGTTGATCTAGCTCTGTAAGCTAGTTCAAATAATTTTACACTACAGTTAAACTAGCTCTATAAGCTAGTTCAAATAATTTCACACCAGAGTTGAACCAGCTCTATAGCCTAGTACAAATAATTTGACACTAGAGTTGAACTAGCTCTATAGCCTAGTACAAAGAATTTTACAATAGAGTAGAACTAGCTCAATAGCCTAGTACAAATCATTTTACACTAGTGTTGAACTAGCTCTATAGCCTGCTATAAATAATTTTACACTAGATTTGAACTAGCTCCATAAGCTCATTCAAATAATTTTACACTAGTGTTGAACTAGCTCTATAGCCTAGTATAAATAATTTTACACTAGAGTTGAACCAGCTCCATAAGCTAGTTCAAATAATTTTACACTAGAGTTGAACTAGCTCTATAGCCTAGTACAAATAATTTTACACTAGAGTTGATCTAGCTCTATAAGCTAGTTTAAATAATTTTACACTACAGTTGAACTAGCTCTATAAGCTAGTTCAAATACTTTTACACCAGAGTTGAACTAGCTCTATAGCCTAGTACAATTAATTTTACAATAGAGTTGAACTAGCTCTATAAGCTAGTTAAAATAATTTTACACTAGAGTTGAGCTAGCTATATAGCCCAGTACAAATAATTTTATGCTAGAGTTTAACTAGTTCTATAAGCTAGTTCAAATAATTTCACACTGGAGTTGAACTAGCTCTACAGCCTAGTACAAATAATTTAACACTAGAGTTGAACTAGCTCTATAGGCTAGTTCAAATAATTTCACATTGGAGTTGAACTAGCTCTATAGCCTAGTACAAATCATTTTACACTAGAGTTGAACTAGCTCTATAAGCTAGTTAAAATAATTTTACACTAGAGTTGAACTAGCTCTATAAGCTAGTTCAAATAATTTTACACTACTGTTGAACTAGCTCTATAAGCTAGTTCAAATAATTTTACACTAGAGTTGAACTATCTCTATAAGCTAGTTCAAATAATTTCACACCAGAGTTGAACTAGCTCTATAGCCTAGTACAAATAATTTTACAATAGAGTTGAACTAGCTCTATAAGCTAGTTCAAATAATTTTACACTAGAGTTGAGCTAGCTCTATAGCCTAGTACAAATAATTTAACACTAGAGTTGAACTAGCTCTATAGGCTAGTTCAAATAATTTCACACTAGAGTTGAACTAGCTCTATAGGCTAGTACAAATAATTTTACACTAGAGTTGAACTAGCTCTTTAAGCTAGTTCAAATAATTTTACACTAGAGTTGAACAAGCTCTATAGCCAAGTACTAATAATTTTACACTAGAGTTGAACTAGCTCTATAGCCTAGTACAAAGAATTTTACACTAGAGTAGAACTAGCTCAATAGCCTAGTACAAATAATTTTACACTAGTGTTGAACTAGCTCTATAGCCTAGTATAAATAGTATTACACTAGAGTTGAGCTAGCTCTATAAGCTAGTTCAAATAATTTTACACTAGAGTTGAACTAGCTCTATAGCCTAGTACAAATCATTTTAC
Source organism: Triticum urartu (assembly GCF_056163025.1). Classification (NCBI taxonomy): domain Eukaryota; kingdom Viridiplantae; phylum Streptophyta; class Magnoliopsida; order Poales; family Poaceae; genus Triticum; species Triticum urartu. The sequence continues at coordinate 93,875,347 of NC_141879.1, forward strand.
ACTAGAGTTGATCTAGCTCTATAAGCTAGTTCAAATAATTTTACACTACAGTTGAACTAGCTCTATAAGCTAGTTCAAATAATTTCACACCAGAGTTGAACTAGCTCTATAGCCTAGTACAAATAATTTTACAATAGAGTTGAACTAGCTCTATATGCTAGTTATAATAATTTTACACTAGAGTTGAGCTAGCTCTATAAGCTAGTTCAAATAATTTTACACTAGAGTTGAACTAGCTCTATAGCCTAGTACAAATAATTTTACACTAGAGTTAAACTAGCTCTATAAGCTAATTCAAATAATTTTACACTAGAGTTAAACTAGCTATATAGCCTAGTACAAATAATTTTATGCTAGAGTTTAACTAGTTATATAAGCTAGTTCAAATAATTTCACACTTGAGTTGAACTAGCTCTACAGCCTAGTACAAATAATCTTACACTAGAGTTGAACTAGCTCTATAGCCTAGTATAAATAATTTTACACTAGAGTTGAACTAGCTCTTTAAGCTAGTTATAATAATTTTACACTAGAGTTGAGCTAGCTCTATAAGCTAGTTCAAATAATTTTACAGTAGAGTTGAACTCGCTCTATAGCCTAGTACAAATAATTTTACACTAGACTTAAACTAGCTCTATAAGCTAGTTCAAATAATTTTACACTAGAGTTGTACTAGCTCTATAAGCTAGTTGAAATAATTTTACACTAGAGTTAAACTAGCTATATAGCCTAGTACAAATAATTTTATGCTAGAGTTTAACTAGTTATATAAGCTAGTTCAAATAATTTCACAATTGAGTTGAACTAGCTCTACAGCCTAGTATAAATAATTTTACACTAGAGTTGAACTAGCTCTTTAAGCTAGTTCAAATAATTTTACACTAGAGTTGAACAAGCTCTATAGCCAAGTACAAATAATTTTACACTAGAGTTGAACTAGCTCTATAGCCTAATACAAATAATTTTACACTAGAGTTGAACTAGCTCTATAAGCTAGTTCAAATAATTTTACATTAGAGTTGAACTAGCTCTATAGCCTAGTACAAATAATTTTACACTAGATTTGAACTAGCTCTATAGCCTAGTACAAATCATTTTACACTAGAGTTGAACTTGCTCTATAAGCTAGTTAAAATAATTTTACACTAGAGTTGAACTAGCTCTATAGCCTAGTACAAAGAATTTTACAATAGAGTAGAACTAGCTCAATAGCCTAGTACAAATCATTTTACACTAGTGTTGAACTAGCTCTATAGCCTGCTATAAATAATTTTACACTAGATTTGAACTAGCTCCATAAGCTCATTCAAATAATTTTACACTAGTGTTGAACTAGCTCTATAGCCTAGTATAAATAATTTTACACTAGAGTTGAACTAGCTCCATAAGCTAGTTCAAATAATTTTACACTAGAGTTGAACTAGCTCTATAGCCTAGTACAAATAATTTTACACTAGAGTTGATCTAGCTCTATAAGCTAGTTTAAATAATTTTACACTACAGTTGAACTAGCTCTATAAGCTAGTTCAAATACTTTTACACCAGAGTTGAACTAGCTCTATAGCCTAGTACAATTAATTTTACAATAGAGTTGAACTAGCTCTATAAGCTAGTTAAAGTAATTTTACACTAGAGTTGAGCTAGCTATATAGCCCAGTACAAATAATTTTATGCTAGAGTTTAACTAGTTCTATAAGCTAGTTCAAATAATTTCACACTGGAGTTGAACTAGCTCTACAGCCTAGTACAAATAATTTAACACTAGAGTTGAACTAGCTCTATAGGCTAGTTCAAATAATTTCACATTGGAGTTGAACTAGCTCTATAGCCTAGTACAAATCATTTTACACTAGAGTTGAACTAGCTCTATAAGCTAGTTAAAATAATTTTACACTAGAGTTGAACTAGCTCTATAAGCTAGTTCAAATAATTTTACACTACTGTTGAACTAGCTCTATAAGCTAGTTCAAATAATTTTACACTAGAGTTGAACTATCTCTATAAGCTAGTTCAAATAATTTCACACCAGAGTTGAACTAGCTATATAGCCTAGTACAAATAATTTTACAATAGAGTTGAACTAGCTCTATAAGCTAGTTCAAATAATTTTACACTAGAGTTGAGCTAGCTCTATAGCCTAGTACAAATAATTTAACACTAGAGTTGAACTAGCTCTATAGGCTAGTTCAAATAATTTCACACTAGAGTTGAACTAGCTCTATAGGCTAGTACAAATAATTTTACACTAGAGTTGAACTAGCTCTTTAAGCTAGTTCAAATAATTTTACACTAGAGTTGAACAAGCTCTATAGCCAAGTACTAATAATTTTACACTAGAGTTGAACTAGCTCTATAGCCTAATACAAATAATTTTACACTAGAGTTGAACTAGCTCTATAAGCTAGTTAAAATAATTTTACACTAGAGTTGAACTAGCTCTATAGCCTAGTACAAAGAATTTTACACTAGAGTAGAACTAGCTCAATAGCCTAGTACAAATAATTTTACACTAGTGTTGAACTAGCTCTATAGCCTAGTATAAATAATATTGCACTAGAGTTGAGCTAGCTCTATAAGCTAGTTCAAATAATTTTACACTAGAGTTGAACTAGCTCTATAGCCTAGTACAAATCATTTTACACTAGAGTTGATCTAGCTCTATAAGCTAGTTCAAATAATTTTACACTACAGTTGAACTAGCTCTATAAGCTAGTTCAAATAATTTCACACCAGAGTTGAACTAGCTCAATAGCCTAGTACAAATAATTTTACAATAGAGTTGAACTAGCTCTATATGCTAGTTATAATAATTTTACACTAGAGTTGAGCTAGCTCTATAAGCTAGTTCAAATAATTTTACACTAGAGTTGAACTAGCTCTATAGCCTAGTACAAATAATTTTACACTAGAGTTAAACTAGCTCTATAAGCTAATTCAAATAATTATACACTAGAGTTAAACTAGCTATATAGCCTAGTACAAATAATTTTATGCTAGAGTTTAACTAGTTATATAAGCTAGTTCAAATAATTTCACACTTGAGTTGAACTAGCTCTACAGCCTAGTACAAATAATCTTACACTAGAGTTGAACTAGCTCTATAGCCTAGTATAAATAATTTTACACTAGAGTTGAACTAGCTCTTTAAGCTAGTTCAAATAATTTTACACTAGAGTTGAACAAGCTCTATAGCCAAGTACAAATAATTTTACACTAGAGTTGAACTAGCTCTATAGCCTAATACAAATAATTTTACAATAGAGTTGAACTAGCTCTATAAGCTAGTTCAAATAATTTTACATTAGAGTTGAACTAGCTCTATAGCCTAGTACAAATAATTTTACACTAGATTTGAACTAGCTCTATAGCCTAGTACAAATCATTTTACACTAGAGTTGAACTTGCTCTATAAGCTAGTTAAAATAATTTTACACTAGAGTTGAACTAGCTCTATAGCCTAGTACAAAGAATTTTACACTAGAGTAGAACTAGCTCAATAGCCTAGTAAAAATCATTTTACAATAGTGTTGAACTAGCTCTATAGCCTGCTATAAATAATTTTACACTAGATTTGAACTAGCTCCATAAGCTCATTCAAATAATTTTACACTAGTGTTGAACTAGCTCTATAGCCTAGTATAAATAATTTTACACTAGAGTTGAACTAGCTCCATAAGCTAGTTCAAATAATTTTACACTAGAGTTGAACTAGCTCTATAGCCTAGTACAAATAATTTTACACTAGAGTTGATCTAGCTCTATAAGCTAGTTTAAATAATTTTACACTACAGTTGAACTAGCTCTATAAGCTAGTTCAAATACTTTTACAACAAAGTTGAACTAGCTCTATAGCCTAGTACAATTAATTTTACAATAGAGTTGAACTAGCTCTATAAGCTAGTTAAAATAATTTTACACTAGAGTTGAGCTAGCTATATAGCCCAGTACAAATAATTTTATGCTAGAGTTTAACTAGTTCTATCAGCTAGTTCAAATAATTTCACACTGGAGTTGAACTAGCTCTACAGCCTAGTACAAATAATTTAACACTAGAGTTGAACTAGCTCTATAGGCTAGTTCAAATAATTTCACATTGGAGTTGAACTAGCTCTATAGCCTAGTACAAATCATTTTACACTAGAGTTGAACTAGCTCTATAAGCTAGTTAAAATAATTTTACACTAGAGTTGAACTAGCTCTATAAGCTAGTTCAAATAATTTTACACTACTGTTGAACTAGCTCTATAAGCTAGTTCAAATAATTTTACTCTAGAGTTGAACTATGTCTATAAGCTAGTTCAAATAATTTCACACCAGAGTTGAACTAGCTCTATAGCCTAGTACAAATAATTTTACAATAGAGTTGAACTAGCTCTATAAGCTAGTTCAAATAATTTTACACTAGAGTTGAGCTAGCTCTATAGCCTAGTACAAATAATTTAACACTAGAGTTGAACTAGCTCTATAGGCTAGTTCAAATAATTTCACACTAGAGTTGAACTAGCTCTATAGGCTAGTACAAATAATTTTACACTAGAGTTGAACTAGCTCTTTAAGCTAGTTTAAATAATTTTACACTAGAGTTGAACAAGCTCTATAGCCAAGTACTAATAATTTTACACTAGAGTTGAACTAGCTCTTTAGCCTAATACAAATAATTTTACACTAGAGTTGAACTAGCTCTATAAGCTAGTTAAAATAATTTTACACTAGAGTTGAACTAGCTCTATAGCCTAGTACAAAGAATTTTACATTAGAGTAGAACTAGCTCAATAGCCTAGTACAAATAATTTTACACTAGTGTTGAACTAGCTCTATAGCCTAGTATAAATAATATTACACTAGAGTTGAGCTAGCTCTATAAGCTAGTTCAAATAATTTTACACTAGAGTTGAACTAGCTCTATAGCCTAGTACAAATCATTTTACACTAGAGTTGATCTAGCTCTATAAGCTAGTTCAAATAATTTTACACTACAGTTGAACTAGCTCTATAAGCTAGTTCAAATAATTTCACACCAGAGTTGAACTAGCTCTATAGCCTAGTACAAATAATTTTACAATAGAGTTGAACTAGCTCTATATGCTAGTTATAATAATTTTACACTAGAGTTGAGCTAGCTCTATAAGCTAGTTCAAATAATTTTACACTAGAGTTGAACTATCTCTATAGCCTAGTACAAATAATTTTACATTAGAGATAAACTAGCTCTATAAGCTAGTTCAAATAATTTCACACTAGAATTGTACTAGCTCTATAAGCTAGTTGAAATAATTTTACACTAGAGTTAAACTAGCTATATAGCCTAGTACAAATAATTTTATGCTAGAGTTTAACTAGTTCTATAAGCTAGTTCAAATAATTTCACATTGGAGTTGAACTAGCTCTACAGTCTAGTACAAATAATTTTACACTAGAGTTGAACTAGCTCTATAGGCTAGTTCAAATAATTTCACACTAGAGTTGAACTAGCTCTATAGCCAAGTACAAATAATTTTACACTAGAGTTGATCTAGCTCTATAAGCTAGTTCAAATAATTTTACACTACAGTTGAACTAGCTCTATAAGCTAGTTCAAATAATTTCACACCAGAGTTGAACTAGCTCTATAGCCTAGTACAAATAATTTTACAATAGAGTTGAACTAGCTCTATAAGCTAGTTATAATAATTTTACACTAGAGTTGAGCTAGCTCTATAAGCTAGTTCAAATAATTTTACACTAGAGTTGAACTATCTCTATAGCCTAGTACAAATAATTTTACACTAGAGATAAACTAGCTCTATAAGCTAGTTCAAATAATTTTACACTACTGTTGAACTAGCTCTATAAGCTAGTTCAAATAATTTTACACTACTGTTGAACTAGCTCTATAAGCTAGTTCAAATAATTTTACTCTAGAGTTGAACTATCTCTATAAGCTAGTTCAAATAATTTCACACCAGAGTTGAACTAGCTCTATAGCCTAGTACAAATAATTTTACAATAGAGTTGAACTAGCTCTATAAGCTAGTTCAAATAATTTTACACTAGAGTTGAGCTAGCTCTATAGCCTAGTACAAATAATTTAACACTAGAGTTGAACTAGCTCTATAGGCTAGTTCAAATAATTTCACACTAGAGTTGAACTAGCTCTATAGGCTAGTACAAATAATTTTACACTAGAGTTGAACTAGCTCTTTAAGCTAGTTTAAATAATTTTACACTAGAGTTGAACAAGCTCTATAGCCAAGTACTAATAATTTTACACTAGAGTTGAACTAGCTCTTTAGCCTAATACAAATAATTTTACACTAGAGTTGAACTAGCTCTATAAGCTAGTTAAAATAATTTTACACTAGAGTTGAACTAGCTCTATAGCCTAGTACAAAGAATTTTACATTAGAGTAGAACTAGCTCAATAGCCTAGTACAAATAATTTTACACTAGTGTTGAACTAGCTCTATAGCCTAGTATAAATAATATTACACTAGAGTTGAGCTAGCTCTATAAGCTAGTTCAAATAATTTTACACTAGAGTTGAACTAGCTCTATAGCCTAGTACAAATCATTTTACACTAGAGTTGATCTAGCTCTATAAGCTAGTTCAAATAATTTTACACTACAGTTGAACTAGCTCTATAAGCTAGTTCAAATAATTTCACACCAGAGTTGAACTAGCTCTATAGCCTAGTACAAATAATTTTACAATAGAGTTGAACTAGCTCTATATGCTAGTTATAATAATTTTACACTAGAGTTGAGCTAGCTCTATAAGCTAGTTCAAATAATTTTACACTAGAGTTGAACTATCTCTATAGCCTAGTACAAATAATTTTACATTAGAGATAAACTAGCTCTATAAGCTAGTTCAAATAATTTCACACTAGAATTGTACTAGCTCTATAAGCTAGTTGAAATAATTTTACACTAGAGTTAAACTAGCTATATAGCCTAGTACAAATAATTTTATGCTAGAGTTTAACTAGTTCTATAAGCTAGTTCAAATAATTTCACATTGGAGTTGAACTAGCTCTACAGTCTAGTACAAATAATTTTACACTAGAGTTGAACTAGCTCTATAGGCTAGTTCAAATAATTTCACACTAGAGTTGAACTAGCTCTATAGCCAAGTACAAATAATTTTACACTAGAGTTGATCTAGCTCTATAAGCTAGTTCAAATAATTTTACACTACAGTTGAACTAGCTCTATAAGCTAGTTCAAATAATTTCACACCAGAGTTGAACTAGCTCTATAGCCTAGTACAAATAATTTTACAATAGAGTTGAACTAGCTCTATAAGCTAGTTATAATAATTTTACACTAGAGTTGAGCTAGCTCTATAAGCTAGTTCAAATAATTTTACACTAGAGTTGAACTAGCTCTATAGCCTAGTACAAATAATTTTACACTAGAGTTAAACTAGCTCTATAAGCTAGTTCAAATAATTTTACACTAGAGTTGTACTAGCTCTATAAGCTAGTTGAAATAATTTTACACTAGAGTTAAACTAGCTATATAGCCTAGTACAAATAATTTTATGCTAGAGTTTAACTAGTTCTATAAGCTAGTTCAAATAATTTCACACTGGATTTGAACTAGCTCTATAGCCTAGTACAAATAATTTTACACTAGAGTTGAACTAGCTCTATAAGCTAGTTATAATAATTTTACACTAGAGTTGAGCGAGCTCTATAAGCTAGTTCAAATAATTTCACACTGGAGTTGAACTAGCTCTATAGCCTAGTAAAAATAATTTTACAATAGAGTTGAACTAGCTCTATAAGCTAGTTATAATAATTTTACACTAGAGTTGAGCTAGCTCTATAAGCTAGTTCAAATAATTTTACACTAGAGTTGAACTATCTCTATAGCCTAGTACAAATAATTTTACACTAGAGATAAACTAGCTCTATAAGCTAGTTCAAATAATTTTACACTAGAATTGTACTAGCTCTATAAGCTAGTTGAAATAATTTTACACTAGAGTTAAACTAGCTATATAGCCTAGTACAAATAATTTTATGCTAGAGTTTAACTAGTTCTATAAGCCAGTTCAAATAATTTCACACTGGAGTTGAACTAGCTCTATAGCCTAGTACAAATAATTTTACACTAGAGTTGAACTAGCTCTATAGGCTAGTTCAAATAATTTCACACTAGAGTTGAACTAGCTCTATAGCCTAGTACAAATAATTTTACACTAGAGTTGATCTAGCTCTATAAGCTAGTTCAAATAATTTTACACTACAGTTGAACTAGCTCTATAAGCTAGTTCAAATAATTTCACACCAGAGTTGAACTAGCTCTATAGCCTAGTACAAATAATTTTACAATAGAGTTGAACTAGCTCTATACGCTAGTTATAATAATTTTACACTAGAGTTGAGCTAGCTCTATAAGCTAGTTCAAATAATTTTACACTAGAGTTGAACTAGCTCTATAGCCTAGTACAAATAATTTTACACTAGAGATAAACTAGCTCTATAAGCTAGTTCAAATAATTTTACACTAGAGTTGTACTAGCTCTATAAGCTAGTTGAAATAATTTTACACTAGAGTTAAACTAGCTATATAGCCTAGTACAAATAATTTTATGCTAGAGTTTAACTAGTTCTATAAGCTAGTTCAAATAATTTCACACTGGAGTTGAACTAGCTCTACAGCCTAGTACAAATAATTTTACACTAGAGTTGAACTAGCTCTATAGCCTAGTATAAATAATTTTACACTAGAGTTGAGCTAGCTCTGTAAGCTAGTTCAAATAATTTTACACTAGAGTTGAACTAGCTCTATAGCCTAGTACAAATCATTTTACACTAGAGTTGAACTAGCTCTATAAGCTAGTTAAAATAATTTTACACTAGATTTGAACTAGCTCTATAGCCTAGTACAAATAATTTTACACTAGAGTTGATCTAGCTCTATAACCTAGTTAAAATAATTTTACACTAGAGTTGAACTAGCTCTATAAGCTAGTTCAAATAATTTCACACGAGAGTTGAACTAGCTCTATAGCCTAGTACAAATAATTTTACAATAGAGTTGAACTAGCTCTATAAGCTAGTTATAATAATTTTACACTAGAGTTGAGCTAGCTCTATAAGGTAGTTCAAATAATTTTACAATAGAGTTGAACTAGCTCTATAAGCTAGTTAAAATAATTTTACACTAGAGTTGAGCTAGCTATATAGCCCAGTACAAATAATTTTATGCTAGAGTTTAACTAGTTCTATAAGCTAGTTCAAATAATTTCACACTGGAGTTGAACTAGCTCTACAGCCTAGTACAAATAATTTAACACTAGAGTTGAACTAGCTCTATAGGCTAGTTCAAATAATTTCACACTGGAGTTGAACTAGCTCTATAGCCTAGTACAAATCATTTTACACTAGAGTTGAACTAGCTCTATAAGCTAGTAAAAATAATTTTACACTAGAGTTGAACTAGCTCTATAAGCTAGTTCAAATAATTTTACACTACAGTTGAACTAGCTCTATAAGCTAGTTCAAATAATTTTACACTAGAGTTGAACTATCTCTATAAGCTAGTTCAAATAATTTCACGCCAGAGTTGAACTAGCTCTATAGCCTAGTACAAATAATTTTACAATAGAGTTGAACTAGCTCTATAAGCTAGTTTAAATAATTTTACACTAGAGTTGAGCTAGCTCTATAGCCTAGTACAAATAATTTAACACTAGAGTTGAACTAGCTCTATAGGCTAGTTCAAATAATTTCACACTAGAGTTGAACTAGCTCTATAGCCTAGTACAAATAATTTTACACTAGAGTTGATCTAGCTCTATAAGCTAGTTCAAATAATTTTACACTACAGTTGAACTAGCTCTATAAGCTAGTTCAAATAATTTCACACCAGAGTTGAACTAGCTCTATAGCCTAGTACAAATAATTTTACAATAGAGTTGAACTAGCTCTATAAGCTAGTTATAATAATTTTACACTAGAGTTGAGCTAGCTCTATAAGCTAGTTCAAATAATTTTACACTAGAGTTGAACCAGCTCTATAGCCTAGTACAAATAATTTTACACTAGAGATAAACTAGCTCTATAAGCTAGTTCAAGTAATTTTACACTAGAGTTGTACTAGCTCTATAAGCTAGTTGAAATAATTTTACACTAGAGTTAAACTAGCTATATAGCCTAGTACAAATAATTTTATGCTAGAGTTTAACTAGTTCTATAAGCTAGTTCAAATAATTTCACACTGGATTTGAACTAGCTCTATAGCCTAGTACAAATAATTTTACACTAGAGTTGAACTAGCTCTATAAGCTAGTTATAATAATTTTACACTAGAGTTGAGCGAGCTCTATAAGCTAGTTCAAATAATTGCACACTGGAGTTGAACTAGCTCTATAGCCTAGTAAAAATAATTTTACAATAGAGTTGAACTAGCTCTATAAGCTAGTTATAATAATTTTACACTAGAGTTGAGCTAGCTCTATAAGCTAGTTCAAATAATTTTACACTAGAGTTGAACTATCTCTATAGCCTAGTACAAATAATTTTACACTAGAGATAAACTAGCTCTATAAGCTAGTTCAAATAATTTTACACTAGAATTGTACTAGCTCTATAAGCTAGTTGAAATAATTTTACACTAGAGTTAAACTAGCTATATAGCCTAGTACAAATAATTTTATGCTAGAGTTTAACTAGTTCTATAAGCCAGTTCAAATAATTTCACACTGGAGTTGAACTAGCTCTATAGCCTAGTACAAATAATTTTACACTAGAGTTGAACTAGCTCTATAGGCTAGTTCAAATAATTTCACACTAGAGTTGAACTAGCTCTATAGCCTAGTACAAATAATTTTACACTAGAGTTGATCTAGCTCTATAAGCTAGTTCAAATAATTTTACACTACAGTTGAACTAGCTCTATAAGCTAGTTCAAATAATTTCACACCAGAGTTGAACTAGCTCTATAGCCTAGTACAAATAATTTTACAATAGAGTTGAACTAGCTCTATATGCTAGTTATAATAATTTTACACTAGAGTTGAGCTAGCTCTATAAGCTAGTTCAAATAATTTTACACTAGAGTTGAACTAGCTCTATAGCCTAGTACAAATAATTTTACACTAGAGATAAACTAGCTCTATAAGCTAGTTCAAATAATTTTACACTAGAGTTGTACTAGCTCTATAAGCTAGTTGAAATAATTTTACACTAGAGTTAAACTAGCTATATAGCCTAGTACAAATAATTTTATGCTAGAGTTTAACTAGTTCTATAAGCTAGTTCAAATAATTTCACACTGGAGTTGAACTAGCTCTACAGCCTAGTACAAATAATTTTACACTAGAGTTGAACTAGCTCTATAGCCTAGTATAAATAATTTTACACTAGAGTTGAGCTAGCTCTATAAGCTAGTTCAAATAATTTTACACTAGAGTTGAACTAGCTCTATAGCCTAGTACAAATCATTTTACACTAGAGTTGAACTAGCTCTATAAGCTAGTTAAAATAATTTTACACTAGATTTGAACTAGCTCTATAGCCTAGTACAAATAATTTTACACTAGAGTTGATCTAGCTCTATAACCTAGTTAAAATAATTTTACACTAGAGTTGAACTAGCTCTATAAGCTAGTTCAAATAATTTCACACGAGAGTTGAACTAGCTCTATAGCCTAGTACAAATAATTTTACAATAGAGTTGAACTAGCTCTATAAGCTAGTTATAATAATTTTACACTAGAGTTGAGCTAGCTCTATAAGCTAGTTCAAATAATTTTACAATAGAGTTGAACTAGCTCTATAAGCTAGTTAAAATAATTTTACACTAGAGTTGAGCTAGCTATATAGCCCAGTACAAATAATTTTATGCTAGAGTTTAACTAGTTCTATAAGCTAGTTCAAATAATTTCACACTGGAGTTGAACTAGCTCTACAGCCTAGTACAAATAATTTAACACTAGAGTTGAACTAGCTCTATAGGCTAGTTCAAATAATTTCACACTGGAGTTGAACTAGCTCTATAGCCTAGTACAAATCATTTTACACTAGAGTTGAACTAGCTCTATAAGCTAGTAAAAATAGTTTTACACTAGAGTTGAACTAGCTCTATAAGCTAGTTCAAATAATTTTACACTACAGTTGGACTAGCTCTATAAGCTAGTTCAAATAATTTTACACTAGAGTTGAACTATCTCTATAAGCTAGTTCAAATAATTTCACGCCAGAGTTGAACTAGCTCTATAGCCTAGTACAAATAATTTTACAATAGAGTTGAACTAGCTCTATAAGCTAGTTTAAATAATTTTACACTAGAGTTGAGCTAGCTCTATAGCCTAGTACAAATAATTTAACACTAGAGTTGAACTAGCTCTATAGGCTAGTTCAAATAATTTCACACTAGAGTTGAACTAGCTCTATAGCCTAGTACAAATAATTTTACACTAGAGTTGAACTAGCTCTTTAAGCTAGTTCAAATAATTTTACACTAGAGTTGAACAAGCTCTATAGCCAAGTACTAACAATTTTACAATAGAGTTGAACTAGCTCTATAGCCTAATACAAATAATTTTACACTAGAGTTGAACTAGCTCTATAAGCTAGTTCAAATAATTTTACATTAGAGTTGAACTAGCTCTATAGCCTAGTACAAATAATTTTACACTAGAGTTGAACTAGCTATATAAGCTAGTTCAAATAATTTTACACTAGAGTTGAACTAGCTCTATAGCCTAGTACAAATAATTTTACACTACAATTGAACTAGCTCTTTAAGCTAGTTGAAATAATTTTACACTAGAGTTGAGCTAGCTCTATTAGCTAGTTCAAATAATTTTACACTAGAGTTGAACTATCTCTATAAGCTAGTTGAAATAATTTTACACTAGAGTTGAGCTAGCTCTATAAGCTAGTTCAAATAATTTTACACTAGAGTTGAACTAGCTCTATAGCCTAGTACAAATCATTTTACACTAGAGTTGAACTAGCTCTATAAGCTAGTTAAAATAATTTTACACTAGAGTTGAACTAGCTCTATAGCCTAGTACAAAGAATTTTACACTAGAGTAGAACTAGCTCAATAGCCTAGTACAAATAATTTTACACTAGTGTTGAACTAGCTCTATAGCCTAGTATAAATAATATTACACTAGAGTTGAGCTAGCTCTATAAGCTAGTTCAAATAATTTTACACTAGAGTTGAACTAGCTCTATAGCCTAGTACAAATCATTTTACACTAGAGTTGAACTAACTCTATAAGCTAGTTAAAATAATTTTACACTAGAGTTGAACTAGCTCTATAGCCTAGTACAAATAATTTTACACTAGAGTTGATCTAGCTCTATAAGCTAGTTCAAATAATTTTACACTACAGTTGAACTAGCTCTATAGGCTAGTTCAAATAATTTCACACCAGAGTTGAACTAGCTCTATAGCCTAGTACAAATAATTTTACAATAGAGTTGAACTAGCTCTATAAGCTAGTTATAATAATTTTACACTAGAGTTGAGCTAGCTCTATAAGCTAGTTCAAATAATTTTACACTAGAGTTGAACTATCTCTATAGCCTAGTACAAATAATTTTACACTAGAGATAAACTAGCTCTATAAGCTAGTTCAAATAATTTTACACTAGAATTGTACTAGCTCTATAAGCTAGTTGAAATAATTTTACACTAGAGCTAAACTAGCTATATAGCCTAGTACAAATAATTTTATGCTAGAGTTTAACTAGTTCTATAAGCTAGTTCAAATAATTTCACACTGGAGTTGAACTAGCTCTACAGCCTATTACAAATAATTTTACACTAGAGTTGAACTAGCTCTATAGGCTAGTTCAAATAATTTCACACTAGAGTTGAACTAGCTCTATAGCCTAGTACAAATAATTTTACACTAGAGTTGATCTAGCTCTATAAGCTAGTTCAAATAATTTTACACTACAGTTGAACTAGCTCTATAAGCTAGTTCAAATAATTTCACACCAGAGTTGAACTAGCTCTATAGCCTAGTACAAATAATTTTACAATAGAGTTGAACTAGCTCTATAAGCTAGTTATCATAATTTTACACTAGAGTTGAGCTAGCTCTATAAGCTAGTTCAAATAATTTTACAATAGAGTTGAACTAGCTCTATAAGCTAGTTAAAATAATTTTACACTAGAGTTGAGCTAGCTATATAGCCCAGTACAAATAATTTTATGCTAGAGTTTAACTAGTTCTATAAGCTAGTTCAAATAATTTCACACTGGAGTTGAACTAGCTCTACAGCCTAGTACAAATAATTTAACACTAGAGTTGAACTAGCTCTATAGGCTAGTTCAAATAATTTCACACTGGAGTTGAACTAGCTCTATAGCCTAGTACAAATCATTTTACACTAGAGTTGAACTAGCTCTATAAGCTAGTAAAAATAATTTTACACTAGAGTTGAACTAGCTCTATAAGCTAGTTCAAATAATTTTACACTACAGTTGAACTAGCTCTATAAGCTAGTTCAAATAATTTTACACTAGAGTTGAACTATCTCTATAAGCTAGTTCAAATAATTTCACGCCAGAGTTGAACTAGCTCTATAGCCTAGTACAAATAATTTTACAATAGAGTTGAACTAGCTCTATAAGCTAGTTTAAATAATTTTACACTAGAGTTGAGCTAGCTCTATAGCCTAGTACAAATAATTTAACACTAGAGTTGAACTAGCTCTATAGGCTAGTTCAAATAATTTCACACTAGAGTTGAACTAGCTCTATAGCCTAGTACAAATAATTTTACACTAGAGTTGATCTAGCTCTATAAGCTAGTTCAAATAATTTTACACTACAGTTGAACTAGCTCTATAAGCTAGTTCAAATAATTTCACACCAGAGTTGAACTAGCTCTATAGCCTAGTACAAATAATTTTACAATAGAGTTGAACTAGCTCTATAAGCTAGTTATAATAATTTTACACTAGAGTTGAGCTAGCTCTATAAGCTAGTTCAAATAATTTTACACTAGAGTTGAACCAGCTCTATAGCCTAGTACAAATAATTTTACACTAGAGATAAACTAGCTCTATAAGCTAGTTCAAGTAATTTTACACTAGAGTTGTACTAGCTCTATAAGCTAGTTGAAATAATTTTACACTAGAGTTAAACTAGCTATATAGCCTAGTACAAATAATTTTATGCTAGAGTTTAACTAGTTCTATAAGCTAGTTCAAATAATTTCACACTGGATTTGAACTAGCTCTATAGCCTAGTACAAATAATTTTACACTAGAGTTGAACTAGCTCTATAAGCTAATTATAATAATTTTACACTAGAGTTGAGCGAGCTCTATAAGCTAGTTCAAATAATTGCACACTGGAGTTGAACTAGCTCTATAGCCTAGTAAAAATAATTTTACAATAGAGTTGAACTAGCTCTATAAGCTAGTTATAATAATTTTACACTAGAGTTGAGCTAGCTCTATAAGCTAGTTCAAATAATTTTACACTAGAGTTGAACTATCTCTATAGCCTAGTACAAATAATTTTACACTAGAGATAAACTAGCTCTATAAGCTAGTTCAAATAATTTTACACTAGAATTGTACTAGCTCTATAAGCTAGTTGAAATAATTTTACACTAGAGTTAAACTAGCTATATAGCCTAGTACAAATAATTTTATGCTAGAGTTTAACTAGTTCTATAAGCCAGTTCAAATAATTTCACACTGGAGTTGAACTAGCTCTATAGCCTAGTACAAATAATTTTACACTAGAGTTGAACTAGCTCTATAGGCTAGTTCAAATAATTTCACACTAGAGTTGAACTAGCTCTATAGCCTAGTACAAATAATTTTACACTAGAGTTGATCTAGCTCTATAAGCTAGTTCAAATAATTTTACACTACAGTTGAACTAGCTCTATAAGCTAGTTCAAATAATTTCACACCAGAGTTGAACTAGCTCTATAGCCTAGTACAAATAATTTTACAATAGAGTTGAACTAGCTCTATATGCTAGTTATAATAATTTTACACTAGAGTTGAGCTAGCTCTATAAGCTAGTTCAAATAATTTTACACTAGAGTTGAACTAGCTCTATAGCCTAGTACAAATAATTTTACACTAGAGATAAACTAGCTCTATAAGCTAGTTCAAATAATTTTACACTAGAGTTGTACTAGCTCTATAAGCTAGTTGAAATAATTTTACACTAGAGTTAAACTAGCTATATAGCCTAGTACAAATAATTTTATGCTAGAGTTTAACTAGTTCTATAAGCTAGTTCAAATAATTTCACACTGGAGTTGAACTAGCTCTACAGCCTAGTACAAATAATTTTACACTAGAGTTGAACTAGCTCTATAGCCTAGTATAAATAATTTTACACTAGAGTTGAGCTAGCTCTATAAGCTAGTTCAAATAATTTTACACTAGAGTTGAACTAGCTCTATAGCCTAGTACAAATCATTTTACACTAGAGTTGAACTAGCTCTATAAGCTAGTTAAAATAATTTTACACTAGATTTGAACTAGCTCTATAGCCTAGTACAAATAATTTTACACTAGAGTTGATCTAGCTCTATAACCTAGTTAAAATAATTTTACACTAGAGTTGAACTAGCTCTATAAGCTAGTTCAAATAATTTCACACGAGAGTTGAACTAGCTCTATAGCCTAGTACAAATAATTTTACAATAGAGTTGAACTAGCTCTATAAGCTAGTTATAATAATTTTACACTAGAGTTGAGCTAGCTCTATAAGCTAGTTCAAATAATTTTACAATAGAGTTGAACTAGCTCTATAAGCTAGTTAAAATAATTTTACACTAGAGTTGAGCTAGCTATATAGCCCAGTACAAATAATTTTATGCTAGAGTTTAACTAGTTCTATAAGCTAGTTCAAATAATTTCACACTGGAGTTGAACTAGCTCTACAGCCTAGTACAAATAATTTAACACTAGAGTTGAACTAGCTCTATAGGCTAGTTCAAATAATTTCACACTGGAGTTGAACTAGCTCTATAGCCTAGTACAAATCATTTTACACTAGAGTTGAACTAGCTCTATAAGCTAGTAAAAATAGTTTTACACTAGAGTTGAACTAGCTCTATAAGCTAGTTCAAATAATTTTACACTACAGTTGGACTAGCTCTATAAGCTAGTTCAAATAATTTTACACTAGAGTTGAACTATCTCTATAAGCTAGTTCAAATAATTTCACGCCAGAGTTGAACTAGCTCTATAGCCTAGTACAAATAATTTTACAATAGAGTTGAACTAGCTCTATAAGCTAGTTTAAATAATTTTACACTAGAGTTGAGCTAGCTCTATAGCCTAGTACAAATAATTTAACACTAGAGTTGAACTAGCTCTATAGGCTAGTTCAAATAATTTCACACTAGAGTTGAACTAGCTCTATAGCCTAGTACAAATAATTTTACACTAGAGTTGAACTAGCTCTTTAAGCTAGTTCAAATAATTTTACACTAGAGTTGAACAAGCTCTATAGCCAAGTACTAACAATTTTACAATAGAGTTGAACTAGCTCTATAGCCTAATACAAATAATTTTACACTAGAGTTGAACTAGCTCTATAAGCTAGTTCAAATAATTTTACATTAGAGTTGAACTAGCTCTATAGCCTAGTACAAATAATTTAGACTACAATTGAACTAGCTCTTTAAGCTAGTTGAAATAATTTTACACTAGAGTTGAGCTAGCTCTATTAGCTAGTTCAAATAATTTTACACTAGAGTTGAACTATCTCTATAAGCTAGTTGAAATAATTTTACACTAGAGTTGAGCTAGCTCTATAAGCTAGTTCAAATAATTTTACACTAGAGTTGAACTAGCTCTATAGCCTAGTACAAATCATTTTACACTAGAGTTGAACTAGCTCTATAAGCTAGTTAAAATAATTTTACACTAGAGTTGAACTAGCTCTATAGCCTAGTACAAAGAATTTTACACTAGAGTAGAACTAGCTCAATAGCCTAGTACAAATAATTTTACACTAGTGTTGAACTAGCTCTATAGCCTAGTATAAATAATATTACACTAGAGTTGAGCTAGCTCTATAAGCTAGTTCAAATAATTTTACACTAGAGTTGAACTAGCTCTATAGCCTAGTACAAATCATTTTACACTAGAGTTGAACTAACTCTATAAGCTAGTTAAAATAATTTTACACTAGAGTTGAACTAGCTCTATAGCCTAGTACAAATAATTTTACACTAGAGTTGATCTAGCTCTATAAGCTAGTTCAAATAATTTTACACTACAGTTGAACTAGCTCTATAGGCTAGTTCAAATAATTTCACACCAGAGTTGAACTAGCTCTATAGCCTAGTACAAATAATTTTACAATAGAGTTGAACTAGCTCTATAAGCTAGTTATAATAATTTTACACTAGAGTTGAGCTAGCTCTATAAGCTAGTTCAAATAATTTTACACTAGAGTTGAACTATCTCTATAGCCTAGTACAAATAATTTTACACTAGAGATAAACTAGCTCTATAAGCTAGTTCAAATAATTTTACACTAGAATTGTACTAGCTCTATAAGCTAGTTGAAATAATTTTACACTAGAGCTAAACTAGCTATATAGCCTAGTACAAATAATTTTATGCTAGAGTTTAACTAGTTCTATAAGCTAGTTCAAATAATTTCACACTGGAGTTGAACTAGCTCTACAGCCTATTACAAATAATTTTACACTAGAGTTGAACTAGCTCTATAGGCTAGTTCAAATAATTTCACACTAGAGTTGAACTAGCTCTATAGCCTAGTACAAATAATTTTACACTAGAGTTGATCTAGCTCTATAAGCTAGTTCAAATAATTTTACACTACAGTTGAACTAGCTCTATAAGCTAGTTCAAATAATTTCACACCAGAGTTGAACTAGCTCTATAGCCTAGTACAAATAATTTTACAATAGAGTTGAACTAGCTCTATAAGCTAGTTATCATAATTTTACACTAGAGTTGAGCTAGCTCTATAAGCTAGTTCAAATAATTTTACAATAGAGTTGAACTAGCTCTATAAGCTAGTTAAAATAATTTTACACTAGAGTTGAGCTAGCTATATAGCCCAGTACAAATAATTTTATGCTAGAGTTTAACTAGTTCTATAAGCTAGTTCAAATTATTTCACACTGGAGTTGAACTAGCTCTACAGCCTAGTACAAATAATTTAACACTAGAGTTGAACTAGCTCTATAGGCTAGTTCAAATAATTTCACACTGGAGTTGAACTAGCTCTATAGCCTAGTACAAATCATTTTACACTAGAGTTGAACTAGCTCTATAAGCTAGTAAAAATAGTTTTACACTAGAGTTGAACTAGCTCTATAAGCTAGCTCAAATAATTTTACACTACAGTTGGACTAGCTCTATAAGCTAGTTCAAATAATTTTACACTAGAGTTGAACTATCTCTATAAGCTAGTTCAAATAATTTCACGCCAGAGTTGAACTAGCTCTATAGCCTAGTACAAATAATTTTACAATAGAGTTGAACTAGCTCTATAAGCTAGTTTAAATAATTTTACACTAGAGTTGAGCTAGCTCTATAGCCTAGTACAAATAATTTAACACTAGAGTTGAACTAGCTCTATAGGCTAGTTCAAATAATTTCACACTAGAGTTGAACTAGCTCTATAGCCTAGTACAAATAATTTTACACTAGAGTTGAACTAGCTCTTTAAGCTAGTTCAAATAATTTTACACTAGAGTTGAACAAGCTCTATAGCCAAGTACTAACAATTTTACAATAGAGTTGAACTAGCTCTATAGCCTAATACAAATAATTTTACACTAGAGTTGAACTAGCTCTATAAGCTAGTTCAAATAATTTTACATTAGAGTTGAACTAGCTCTATAGCCTAGTACAAATAATTTTACACTAGAGTTGAACTAGCTATATAAGCTAGTTCAAATAATTTTACACTAGAGTTGAACTAGCTCTATAGCCTAGTACAAATAATTTTACACTACAATTGAACTAGCTCTTTAAGCTAGTTGAAATAATTTTACACTAGAGTTGAGCTAGCTCTATTAGCTAGTTCAAATAATTTTACACTAGAGTTGAACTATCTCTATAAGCTAGTTGAAATAATTTTACACTAGAGTTGAGCTAGCTCTATAAGCTAGTTCAAATAATTTTACACTAGAGTTGAACTAGCTCTATAGCCTAGTACAAATCATTTTACACTAGAGTTGAACTAGCTCTATAAGCTAGTTAAAATAATTTTACACTAGAGTTGAACTAGCTCTATAGCCTAGTACAAAGAATTTTACACTAGAGTAGAACTAGCTCAATAGCCTAGTACAAATAATTTTACACTAGTGTTGAACTAGCTCTATAGCCTAGTATAAATAATATTACACTAGAGTTGAGCTAGCTCTATAAGCTAGTTCAAATAATTTTACACTAGAGTTGAACTAGCTCTATAGCCTAGTACAAATCATTTTACACTAGAGTTGAACTAACTCTATAAGCTAGTTAAAATAATTTTACACTAGAGTTGAACTAGCTCTATAGCCTAGTACAAATAATTTTACACTAGAGTTGATCTAGCTCTATAAGCTAGTTCAAATAATTTTACACTACAGTTGAACTAGCTCTATAGGCTAGTTCAAATAATTTCACACCAGAGTTGAACTAGCTCTATAGCCTAGTACAAATAATTTTACAATAGAGTTGAACTAGCTCTATAAGCTAGTTATAATAATTTTACACTAGAGTTGAGCTAGCTCTATAAGCTAGTTCAAATAATTTTACACTAGAGTTGAACTATCTCTATAGCCTAGTACAAATAATTTTACACTAGAGATAAACTAGCTCTATAAGCTAGTTCAAATAATTTTACACTAGAATTGTACTAGCTCTATAAGCTAGTTGAAATAATTTTACACTAGAGCTAAACTAGCTATATAGCCTAGTACAAATAATTTTATGCTAGAGTTTAACTAGTTCTATAAGCTAGTTCAAATAATTTCACACTGGAGTTGAACTAGCTCTACAGCCTATTACAAATAATTTTACACTAGAGTTGAACTAGCTCTATAGGCTAGTTCAAATAATTTCACACTAGAGTTGAACTAGCTCTATAGCCTAGTACAAATAATTTTACACTAGAGTTGATCTAGCTCTATAAGCTAGTTCAAATAATTTTACACTACAGTTGAACTAGCTCTATAAGCTAGTTCAAATAATTTCACACCAGAGTTGAACTAGCTCTATAGCCTAGTACAAATAATTTTACAATAGAGTTGAACTAGCTCTATAAGCTAGTTATCATAATTTTACACTAGAGTTGAGCTAGCTCTATAAGCTAGTTCAAATAATTTTACAATAGAGTTGAACTAGCTCTATAAGCTAGTTAAAATAATTTTACACTAGAGTTGAGCTAGCTATATAGCCCAGTACAAATAATTTTATGCTAGAGTTTAACTAGTTCTATAAGCTAGTTCAAATTATTTCACACTGGAGTTGAACTAGCTCTACAGCCTAGTACAAATAATTTAACACTAGAGTTGAACTAGCTCTATAGGCTAGTTCAAATAATTTCACACTGGAGTTGAACTAGCTCTATAGCCTAGTACAAATCATTTTACAATAGAGTTGAACTAGCTCTATAAGCTAGTTAAAATAATTTTACACTAGAGTTGAACTAGCTCTATAAGCTAGTTCAAATAATTTTACACTACAGTTGAACTAGCTCTATAAGCTAGTTAAATAATTTTACACTAGAGTTGAACTATCTCTATAAGCTAGTTCAAATAATTTCACGCCAGAGTTGAACTAGCTCTATAGCCTAGTACAAATAATTTTACAATAGAGTTGAACTAGCTCTATAAGCTAGTTTAAATAATTTTACACTAGAGTTGAGCTAGCTCTATAGCCTAGTACAAATAATTTAACACTAGAGTTGAACTAGCTCTATAGGCTAGTTCAAATAATTTCACACTAGAGTTGAACTAGCTCTATAGCCTAGTACAAATAATTTTACACTAGAGTTGAACTAGCTCTTTAAGCTAGTTCAAATAATTTTACACTAGAGTTGAACAAGCTCTATAGCCAAGTACTAACAATTTTACAATAGAGTTGAACTAGCTCTATAGCCTAATACAAATAATTTTACACTAGAGTTGAACTAGCTCTATAAGCTAGTTCAAATAATTTTACATTAGAGTTGAACTAGCTCTATAGCCTAGTACAAATAATTTTACACTAGAGTTGAACTAGCTATATAAGCTAGTTCAAATAATTTTACACTAGAGTTGAACTAGCTCTATAGCCTAGTACAAATAATTTTACACTACAATTGAACTAGCTCTTTAAGCTAGTTGAAATAATTTTACACTAGAGTTGAGCTAGCTCTATTAGCTAGTTCAAATAATTTTACACTAGAGTTGAACTATCTCTATAAGCTAGTTGAAATAATTTTACACTAGAGTTGAGCTAGCTCTATAAGCTAGTTCAAATAATTTTACACTAGAGTTGAACTAGCTCTATAGCCTAGTACAAATCATTTTACACTAGAGTTGAACTAGCTCTATAAGCTAGTTAAAATAATTTTACACTAGAGTTGAACTAGCTCTATAGCCTAGTACAAAGAATTTTACACTAGAGTAGAACTAGCTCAATAGCCTAGTACAAATAATTTTACACTAGTGTTGAACTAGCTCTATAGCCTAGTATAAATAATATTACACTAGAGTTGAGCTAGCTCTATAAGCTAGTTCAAATAATTTTACACTAGAGTTGAACTAGCTCTATAGCCTAGTACAAATCATTTTACACTAGAGTTGAACTAACTCTATAAGCTAGTTAAAATAATTTTACACTAGAGTTGAACTAGCTCTATAGCCTAGTACAAATAATTTTACACTAGAGTTGATCTAGCTCTATAAGCTAGTTCAAATAATTTTACACTACAGTTGAACTAGCTCTATAGGCTAGTTCAAATAATTTCACACCAGAGTTGAACTAGCTCTATAGCCTAGTACAAATAATTTTACAATAGAGTTGAACTAGCTCTATAAGCTAGTTATAATAATTTTACACTAGAGTTGAGCTAGCTCTATAAGCTAGTTCAAATAATTTTACACTAGAGTTGAACTATCTCTATAGCCTAGTACAAATAATTTTACACTAGAGATAAACTAGCTCTATAAGCTAGTTCAAATAATTTTACACTAGAATTGTACTAGCTCTATAAGCTAGTTGAAATAATTTTACACTAGAGCTAAACTAGCTATATAGCCTAGTACAAATAATTTTATGCTAGAGTTTAACTAGTTCTATAAGCTAGTTCAAATAATTTCACACTGGAGTTGAACTAGCTCTACAGCCTATTACAAATAATTTTACACTAGAGTTGAACTAGCTCTATAGGCTAGTTCAAATAATTTCACACTAGAGTTGAACTAGCTCTATAGCCTAGTACAAATAATTTTACACTAGAGTTGATCTAGCTCTATAAGCTAGTTCAAATAATTTTACACTACAGTTGAACTAGCTCTATAAGCTAGTTCAAATAATTTCACACCAGAGTTGAACTAGCTCTATAGCCTAGTACAAATAATTTTACAATAGAGTTGAACTAGCTCTATAAGCTAGTTATCATAATTTTACACTAGAGTTGAGCTAGCTCTATAAGCTAGTTCAAATAATTTTACAATAGAGTTGAACTAGCTCTATAAGCTAGTTAAAATAATTTTACACTAGAGTTGAGCTAGCTATATAGCCCAGTACAAATAATTTTATGCTAGAGTTTAACTAGTTCTATAAGCTAGTTCAAATTATTTCACACTGGAGTTGAACTAGCTCTACAGCCTAGTACAAATAATTTAACACTAGAGTTGAACTAGCTCTATAGGCTAGTTCAAATAATTTCACACTGGAGTTGAACTAGCTCTATAGCCTAGTACAAATCATTTTACACTAGAGTTGAACTAGCTCTATAAGCTAGTTAAAATAATTTTACACTAGAGTTGAACTAGCTCTATAAGCTAGTTCAAATAATTTTACACTACAGTTGAACTAGCTCTATAAGCTAGTTAAATAATTTTACACTAGAGTTGAACTATCTCTATAAGCTAGTTCAAATAATTTCACACCAGAGTTGAACTAGCTCTATAGCCTAGTACAAATAATTTTACAATAGAGTTGAACTAGCTCTATAAGCTAGTTTAAATAATTTTACACTAGAGTTGAGCTAGCTCTATAGCCTAGTACAAATAATTTAACACTAGAGTTGAACTAGCTCTATAGGCTAGTTCAAATAATTTCACACTAGAGTTGAACTAGCTCTATAGCCTAGTACAAATATTTTTACACTAGAGTTGAACTAGCTCTTTAAGCTAGTTCAAATAATTTTACACTAGAGTTGAACAAGCTCTATAGCCAAGTACTAATAATTTTACACTAGAGTTGAACTAGCTCTATAGCCTAATACAAATAATTTTACACTAGAGTTGAACTAGCTCTATAAGCTAGTTCAAATAATTTTACATTAGAGTTGAACTAGCTCTATAGCCTAGTACAAATAATTTTACACTAGAGTTGAACTAGCTATATAAGCTAGTTCAAATAATTTTACACTAGAGTTGAACTAGCTCTATAGCCTAGTACAAATAATTTTACACTACAATTGAACTAGCTCTTTAAGCTAGTTGAAATAATTTTACACTAGAGTTGAGCTAGCTCTATTAGCTAGTTCAAATAATTTTACACTAGAGTTGAACTATCTCTATAAGCTAGTTGAAATAATTTTACACTAGAGTTGAGCTAGCTCTATAAGCTAGTTCAAATAATTTTACACTAGAGTTGAACTAGCTCTATAGCCTAGTACAAATCATTTTACACTAGAGTTGAACTAGCTCTATAAGCTAGTTAAAATAATTTTACACTAGAGTTGAACTAGCTCTATAGCCTAGTAAAAAGAATTTTACACTAGAGTAGAACTAGCTCAATAGCCTAGTACAAATAATTTTACACTAGTGTTGAACTAGCTCTATAGCCTAGTATAAATAATATTACACTAGAGTTGAGCTAGCTCTATAAGCTAGTTCAAATAATTTTACAATAGAGTTGAACTAGCTCTATAGCCTAGTACAAATCATTTTACACTAGAGTTGAACTAACTCTATAAGCTAGTTAAAATAATTTTACACTAGAGTTGAACTAGCTCTATAGCCTAGTACAAATAATTTTACACTAGAGTTGATCTAGCTCTATAAGCTAGTTCAAATAATTTTACACTACAGTTGAACTAGCTCTATAGGCAAGTTCAAATAATTTCACACCAGAGTTGAACTAGCTCTATAGCCTAGTACAAATAATTTTACAATAGAGTTGAACTAGCTCTATAAGCTAGTTATAATAATTTTACACTAGAGTTTAGCTAGCTCTATAAGCTAGTTCAAATAATTTTACACTAGAGTTGAACTATCTCTATAGCCTAGTACAAATAATTTTACACTAGAGATAAACTAGCTCTATAAGCTAGTTCAAATAATTTTACACTAGAATTGTACTAGCTCTATAAGCTAGTTGAAATAATTTTACACTAGAGCTCAACTAGCTATATAGCCTAGTACAAAAAAATTTATGCTAGAGTTTAACTAGTTCTATAAGCTAGTTCAAATAATTTCACACTGGAGTTGAACTAGCTCTACAGCCTAGTACAAATAATTTTACACTAGAGTTGAACTAGCTCTATAGGCTAGTTCAAATAATTTCACACTAGAGTTGAACTAGCTCTATAGCCTAGTACAAATAATTTTACACTAGAGTTGATCTAGCTCTATAAGCTAGTTCAAATAATTTTACACTACAGTTGAACTAGCTCTATAAGCTAGTTCAAATAATTTCACACCAGAGTTGAACTAGCTCTATAGCCTAGTACAAATAATTTTACAATAGAGTTGAACTAGCTCTATAAGCTAGTTATAATAATTTTACACTAGAGTTGAGCTAGCTCTATAAGCTAGTTCAAATAATTTTACACTAGAGTTGAACTAGCTCTATAGCCTAGTACAAATAATTTTACACTACAATTGAACTAGCTCTTTAAGCTAGTTGAAATAATTTTACACTAGAGTTGAGCTAGCTCTATTAGCTAGTTCAAATAATTTTACACTAGAGTTGAACTATCTCTATAAGCTAGTTGAAATAATTTTACACTAGAGTTGAGCTAGCTCTATAAGCTAGGTCAAATAATTTTACACTAGAGTTGAACTAGCTCTATAGCCTAGTACAAATCATTTTACACTAGAGTTGAACTAGCTCTATAAGCTAGTTAAAATAATTTTACACTAGAGTTGAACTAGCTCTATAGCCTAGTAAAAAGAAGTTTACACTAGAGTAGAACTAGCTCAATAGCCTAGTACAAATAATTTTACACTAGTGTTGAACTAGCTCTATAGCCTAGTATAAATAATATTACACTACAGTTGAGCTAGCTCTATAAGCTAGTTCAAATAATTTTACACTAGAGTTGAACTAGCTCTATAGCCTAGTACAAATCATTTTACACTAGAGTTGAACTAACTCTATAAGCTAGTTAAAATAATTTTACACTAGAGTTGAACTAGCTCTATAGCCTAGTACAAATAATTTTACACTAGAGTTGATCTAGCTCTATAAGCTAGTTCAAATAATATTACACTACAGTTGAACTAGCTCTATAGGCTAGTTCAAATAATTTCACACCAGAGTTGAACTAGCTCTATAGCCTAGTACAAATAATTTTACAATAGAGTTGAACTAGCTCTATAAGCTAGTTATAATAATTTTACACTAGAGTTGAGCTAGCTCTATAAGCTAGTTCAAATAATTTTACACTAGAGTTGAACTATCTCTATAGCCTAGTACAAATAATTTTACACTAGAGATAAACTAGCTCTATAAGCTAGTTCAAATAATTTTACACTAGAATTGTACTAGCTCTATAAGCTAGTTGAAATAATTTTACACTAGAGCTCAACTAGCTATATAGCCTAGTACAAAAAATTTTATGCTAGAGTTTAACTAGTTCTATAAGCTAGTTCAAATAATTTCACACTGGAGTTGAACTAGCTCTACAGCCAAGTACAAATAATTTTACACTAGAGTTGAACTAGCTCTATAGGCTAGTTCAAATAATTTCACACTAGAGTTGAACTAGCTCTATAGCCTAGTACAAATAATTTTACACTAGAGTTGATCTAGCTCTATAAGCTAGTTCAAATAATTTTACACTACAGTTGAACTAGCTCTATAAGCTAGTTCAAATAATTTCACACCAGAGTTGAACTAGCTCTATAGCCTAGTACAAATAATTTTACAATAGAGTTGAACTAGCTCTATAAGCTAGTTATAATAATTTTACACTAGAGTTGAGCTAGCTCTATAAGCTAGTTCAAATAATTTTACACTAGAGTTGAACTAGCTCTATAGCCTAGTACAAATAATTTTACACTAGAGTTAAACTAGCTCTATAAGCTAGTTCAAATAATTTTACACTAGAGTTGTACTAGCTCTATAAGCTAGTTGAAATAATTTTACACTAGAGTTAAACTAGCTATATAGCCTAGTACAAATAATCTTATGCTAGAGTTTAACTAGTTCTATAAGCTAGTTCAAATAATTTCACACTGGTGTTGAACTAGCTCTATAGCCTAGTACAAATAATTTTACACTAGAGTTGAACTAGCTCTATAAGCTAGTTATAATAATTTTACACTAGAGTTGAGCTAGCTCTATAAGCTAGTTCAAATAATTTCACACTGGAGTTGAACTAGCTCTATAGCCTACTACAAATAATTTTACAATAGAGTTGAACTAGCTCTATAAGCTAGTTATAATAATTTTACACTAGAGTTGAGCTAGCTCTATAAGCTAGTTCAAATAATTTTACACTAGAGTTGAACTATCTCTATAGCCTAGTACAAATAATTTTACACTAGAGATAAACTAGCTCTATAAGCTAGTTCAAATAATTTTACACTAGAATTGTACTAGCTCTATAAGCTAGTTGAAATAATTTTACACTAGAGTTAAACTAGCTATATAGACTAGTACAAATAATTTTATGCTAGAGTTTAACTAGTTCTATAAGCTAGTTCAAATAATTTCACACTGGAGTTGAACTAGCTCTACAGCCTTGTACAAATAATTTTACACTAGAGTTGAACTAGCTCTATAGGCTAGTTCAAATAATTTCACACTAGAGTTGAACTAGCTCTATAGCCTAGTACAAATAATTTTACACTAGAGTTGATCTAGCTCTATAAGCTAGTTCAAATAATTTTACACTACAGTTGAACTAGCTCTATAAGCTAGTTCAAATAATTTCACACCAGAGTTGAACTAGCTCTATAGCCTAGTACAAATAATTTTACAATAGAGTTGAACTAGCTCTATAAGCTAGTTATCATAATTTTACACTAGAGTTGAGCTAGCTCTATAAGCTAGTTCAAATAATTTTACACTAGAGTTGAGCTAGCTCTATAAGCTAGTTAAAATAATTTTACACTAGAGATAAACTAGCTCTATAAGCTAGTTCAAATAATTTTACACTAGAGTTGTACTAGCTCTATAAGCTAGTTGAAATAATTTTACACTAGAGTTAAACTAGCTATATATCCTAGTACAAATAATTTTATGCTAGAGTTTAACTAGTTCTATAAGCTAGTTCAAATAATTTCACACTGGAGTTGAACTAGCTCTACAGCCTAGTACAAATAATTTTACACTAGAGTTGAACTAGCTCTATAGCCTAGTATAAATAATTTTACACTAGAGTTGAGCTAGCTCTATAAGCTAGTTCAAATAATTTTACACTAGAGTTGAACTAGCTCTATAGCCTAGTACAAATCATTTTACACTAGAGTTGAACTAGCTCTATAAGCTAGTTAAAATAATTTTACACTAGAGTTGAACTAGCTCTATAGCCTAGTACAAATAATTTTACACTAGAGTTGATCTAGCTCTATAAGCTAGTTCAAATAATTTTACACTACAGTTGAACTAGCTCTATAAGCTAGTTCAAATAATTTCACACCAGAGTTGAACTAGCTCTATAGCCTAGTACAAATAATTTTACAATAGAGTTGAACTAGCTCTATAAGCTAGTTATAATAATTTTACACTAGAGTTGAGCTAGCTCTATAAGCTAGTTCAAATAATTTTACACTAGAGTTGAACTAGCTCTATAGCCTAGTACAAATAATTTTACACTAGAGTTAAACTAGCTCTATAAGCTAGTTCAAATAATTTTACACTAGAGTTGTACTAGCTCTATAAGCTAGTTGAAATAATTTTACACTAGAGTTAAACTAGCTATATAGCCTAGTACAAATAATTTTATGCTAGAGTTTAACTAGTTCTATAAGCTAGTTCAAATAATTTCACACTGGAGTTGAACTAGCTCTACAGCCTAGTACAAATAATTTTACACTAGAGTTGAACTAGCTCTATAGCCTAGTACAAATAATTTTACACTAGAGTTGAACAAGCTCTTTAAGCTAGTTCAAATAATTTTACACTAGAGTTGAACAAGCTCTATAGCCAAGTACAAATAATTTTACACTAGAGTTGAACTAGCTCTATAGCCTAATACAAATAATTTTACACTAGAGTTGAACTAGCTCTATAAGGTATTTCAAATAATTTTACATTAGAGTTGAACTACCTCTATAGCCTAGTACAAATAATTTTACACTAGAGTTGAACTAGCTCTGTAGCCTAGTACAAATCATTTTACACTAGAGTTGAACTTGCTCTATAAGCTAGTTAAAATAATTTTACACTAGAGTTGAACTAGCTCTATAGCCTAGTACAAAGAATTTTACACTAGAGTAGAACTAGCTCAATAGCCTAGTACAAATAATTTTACACTAGTGTTGAACTAGCTCTATAGCCTGCTATAAATAATTTTACACTAGATTTGAACTAGCTCCATAAGCTCGTTCAAATAATTTTACACTAGTGTTGAACTAGCTCTATAGCCTAGTATAAATAATTTTACACTAGAGTTGAACTAGCTCCATAAGCTAGTTCAAATAATTTTACACTAGAGTTGAACTAGCTCTATAGCCTAGTACAAATCATTTTACACTAGAGTTGATCTAGCTCTATAAGCTAGTTCAAATAATTTTACACTACAGTTGAACTAGCTCTATAAGCTTGTTCAAATAATTTCACACCAGAGTTGAACTAGCTCTATAGCCTAGTACAAATAATTTTACAATAGAGTTGAACTAGCTCTATAAGCTAGTTATAATAATTTTACACTAGAGTTGAGCTAGCTCTATAAGCTAGTTCAAATAATTTTACACTAGAGTTGAACTAGCTCCATAGCCTAGTACAAATAATTTTACACTAGAGATAAACTAGCTCTATAAGCTAGTTCAAATAATTTTACACTAGAGTTGTACTAGCTCTATAAGCTAGTTGAAATAATTTTACACTAGAGTTAAACTAGCTATATAGCCTAGTACAAATAATTTTATGCTAGAGTTTAACTAGTTCTATAAGCTAGTTCAAATAATTTCACACTGGAGTTGAACTAGCTCTACAGCCTAGTACAAATAATTTTACACTAGAGTTGAACTAGCTCTATAGGCTAGTTCAAATAATTTCACACTAGAGTTGAACTAGCTCTATAGCCTAGTACAAATAATTTTACACTAGAGTTGATCTAGCTCTGTAAGCTAGTTCAAATAATTTTACACTACAGTTAAACTAGCTCTATAAGCTAGTTCAAATAATTTCACACCAGAGTTGAGCTAGCTCTAAAGCCTAGTACAAATAATTTTACAATAGAGTTGAACTAGCTCTATAAGCTAGTTATAATAATTTTACACTAGAGTTGAGCTAGCTCTATAAGCTAGTTCAAATAATTTTACACTAGAGTTGAACTAGCTCTATAGCCTAGTACAAATAATTTTACACTAGACTTAAACTAGCTCTATAAGCTAGTTCAAATAATTTTACACTAGAGTTGTACTAGCTCTATAAGCTAGTTGAAATAATTTTACACTAGAGTTAAACAAGCTATATAGCCTAGTACAAATAATTTTATGCTAGAGTTTAACTAGTTATATAAGCTAGTTCAAATAATTTCACACTGGAGTTGAACTAGCTCTAAAGCCTAGTACAAATAATCTTACACTAGAGTTGAACTAGCTCTATAGCCTAGTACAAATAATTTTACACTAGAGTTGAACTAGCTCTTTAAACTAGTTCAAATAATTTTACACTAGAGTTGAACAAGCTCTATAGCCAAGTACAAATAATTTTACACTAGAGTTGAACTAGCTCTATAGCCTAATACAAATAATTTTACACTAGAGTTGAACTAGCTCTATAAGCTAGTTCAAATAATTTTACATTAGAGTTGAACTAGCTCTATAGCCTAGTACAAATAATTTTACACTAGAGTTGAACTAGCTCTATAGCCTAGTACAAATCATTTTACACTAGAGTTGAACTTACTCTATAAGCTAGATAAAATAATTTTACACTAGAGTTGAACTAGCTCTATAGCCCAGTACAAAGAATTTTACACTAGAGTAGAACTAGCTCAATAGCCTAGTACAAATCATTTTACACTAGTGTTGAACTAGCTCTATAGCCTGCTATAAATAATTTTACACTAGATTTGAACTAGCTCCATAAGCTCGTTCAAATAATATTACACTAGTGTTGAACTAGCTCTATAGCCTAGTATAAATAATTTTACACTAGAGTTGAACTAGCTCCATAAGCTAGTTCAAATAATTTTACACTAGAGTTGAACTAGCTCTATAGCCTAGTACAAATAATTTTACACTAGAGTTGATCTAGCTCTATAAGCTAGTTTAAATAATTTTACACTACAGTTGAACTAGCTCTATAAGCTAGTTCAAATACTTTTACACCAGAGTTGAACTAGCTCTATAGCCTAGTACAATTAATTTTACAATAGAGTTGAACTAGCTTTATAAGCTAGTTAAAATAATTTTACACTAGAGTTGAGCTAGCTATATAGCCCAGTACAAATAATTTTATGCTAGAGTTTAACTAGTTCTATAAGCTAGTTCAAATAATTTCACACTGGAGTTGAACTAGCTCTACAGCCTAGTACAAATAATTTAACACTAGAGTTGAACTAGCTCTATAGGCTAGTTCAAATACTTTCACACTGGAGTTGAACTAGCTCTATAGCCTAGTACAAATCATTTTACACTAGAGTTGAACTAGCTCTATAAGCTAGTTAAAATAATTTTACACTAGAGTTGAACTAGCTCTATAAGCAAGTTCAAATAATTTTACACTACAGTTGAACTAGCTCTATAAGCTAGTTCAAATAATTTTACACTAGAGTTGAACTATCTCTATAAGCTAGTTCAAATAATTTCACACCAGAGTTGAACTAGCTCTATAGCCTAGTATAAATAATTTTACACTAGAGATAAACTAGCTCTATAAGCTAGTTCAAATAATTTTACACTAGAGTTATACTAGCTCTATAAGCTAGTTGAAATAATTTTACAATAGAGTTGAACTAGCTCTATAAGCTAGTTCAAATAATTTTACACTAGAGTTGAGCTAGCTCTATAGCCTAGTACAAATAATTTAACACTAGAGTTGAACTAGCTCTATAGGCTAGTTCAAATAATTTCACACTAGAGTTGAACTAGCTATATAGCCTAGTACAAATAATTTTACACTAGAGTTGAACTAGCTCTTTAAGCTAGTTCAAATAATTTTACACTAGAGTTGAACAAGCTCTATAGCCAAGTACTAATAATTTTACACTAGAGTTGAACTAGCTCTATAAGCTAGTTATAATAATTTTACACTAGAGTTGAGCTAGCTCTATAAGCTAGTTCAAATAATTTTACACTAGAGTTGAACTAGCTCTATAGCCTAGTACAAATAATTTTACAGTAGAGATAAACTAGCTCTATAAGCTAGTTCAAATAATTTTACACTAGAGTTATACTAGCTCTATAAGCTAGTTGAAATAATTTTACACTAGAGTTAAACTAGCTATATAGCCTAGTACAAATAATTTTATGCTAGAGTTTAACTAGTTCTATAAGCTAGTTCAAATAATTTCACACTGGAGTTGAACTAGCTCTACAGCCTAGTACAAATAATTTGACACCAGAGTTGAACTAGCTCTATAGGCTAGTTCAAATAATTTCACACTAGAGTTGAACTAGCTCTATAGCCTAGTACAAATAATTTTACACTAGAGTTGATCTAGCTCTATAAGCTAGTTCAAATAATTTTACACTACAGTTGAACAAGCTCTATAAGCTAGTTCAAATAATTTCACACCAGAGTTGAACTAGCTCTATAGCCTAGTACAAATAATTTTACAATAGAGTTGAACTAGCTCTATAAGCTAGTTATAATAATTTTACACTAGAGTTGAGCTAGCTCTATAAGCTAGTTCAAATAATTTTTCACTAGAGTTGAACTAGCTCTATAGCCTAGTACAAATAATTTTACACTAGAGTTAAACTAGCTCTATAAGCTAGTTCAAATAATTTTACACTAGAGTTGTACTAGCTCTATAAGCTAGTTGAAATAATTTTACACTAGAGTTAAACTAGCTATATAGCCTAGTACAAATAATTTTATGCTAGAGTTTAACTAGTTCTATAAGCTAGTTCAAATAATTTCACACTGGAGTTGAACTAGCTCTACAGCCTAGTACAAATAATTTTACACTAGAGTTGAACTAGCTCTATAGCCTAGTACAAATAAGTTTACACTAGAGTTGAACTAGCTCTTTAAGCTAGTTCAAATAATTTTACACTAGAGTTGAACAAGCTCTATAGCCAAGTACAAATAATTTTACACTAGAGTTGAACTAGCTCTATAGCCTAATACAAATAATTTTACACTAGAGTTGAACTAGCTCTATAAGGTAGTTCAAATAATTTTACATTAGAGTTGAACTACCTCTGTAGCCTAGTACAAATAATTTTACACTAGAGTTGAACTAGCTCTATAGCCTAGTACAAATCATTTTACACTACAGTTGAACTTGCTCTATAAGCTAGTTAAAATAATTTTACACTAGAGTTGAACTAGCTCTATAGCCTAGTACAAAGAATTTTACACTAGAGTAGAACTAGCTCAATAGCCTAGTACAAATAATTTTACACTAGTGTTGAACTAGCTCTATAGCCTGCTATAAATAATTTTACACTAGATTTGAACTAGCTCCATAAGCTCGTTCAAATAA
Source organism: Triticum urartu (assembly GCF_056163025.1). NCBI lineage: Eukaryota > Viridiplantae > Streptophyta > Magnoliopsida > Poales > Poaceae > Triticum > Triticum urartu. The sequence goes on from NC_141879.1 coordinate 93,909,526, forward strand.
TTTTACATTAGTGTTCAACTAGCTCTATAGCCTAGTATAAATAATTTTACACTATAGTAGAGCTAGCTCTATAAGCTAGTTCAAATAATTTTACACTAGAGTTGAACTAGCTCTATAGCCTAGTACAAATAATTTTACACTAGAGTTGATCTAGCTCTATAAGCTAGTTCAAATAATTTTACACTACAGTTGGACTAGCTCTATAAGCTAGTTCAAATAATTTCACACCAGAGTTAAACTAGCTCTATAGCCTAGTACAAATAATTTTACAATAGAGTTGAACTAGCTCTATAAGCTAGTTATAATAATTTTACACTAGAGTTGAGCTAGCTCTATAAGCTAGTTCAAATAATTTTACACTAGAGTTGAACTAGCTCCATAGCCTAGTACAAATAATTTTACACTAGAGATAAACTAGCTCTATAAGCTAGTTCAAATAATTTTACACTAGAGTTGTACTAGCTCTATATGCTAGTTGAAATAATTTTACACTAGAGTTAAACTAGCTATATAGCCTAGTACAAATAATTTTATGCTAGAGTTTAACTAGTTCTATAAGCTAGTTCAAATAATTTCACACTGGAGTTGAACTAGCTCTACAGCCTAGTACAAATAATTTTACACTAGAGTTGAACTAGCTCTATAGGCTAGTTCAAATAATTTCACACTAGAGTTGAGCTAGCTCTATAGCCTAGTACAAATAATTTTACACTAGAGTTGATCTAGCTCTGTAAGCTAGTTCAAATAATTTTACACTACAGTTAAACTAGCTCTATAAGCTAGTTCAAGTAATTTCACACCAGAGTTGAGCTAGCTCTATAGCCTAGTACAAATAATTTTACAATAGAGTTGAACTAGCTCTATAAGCTAGTTATAATAATTTTACACTAGAGTTGAGCTAGCTCTATAAGCTAGTTCAAATAATTTTACACTAGAGTTGAACTAGCTCTATAGCCTAGTACAAATAATTTTACACTAGACTTAAACTAGCTCTATAAGCTAGTTCAAATAATTTTACACTAGAGATGTACTAGCTCTATAAGCTAGTTGAAATAATTTTACACTAGAGTTAAACTAGCTATATAGCCTAGTACAAATAATTTTATGCTAGAGTTTAACTAGTTATATAAGCTAGTTCAAATAATTTCACACTGGAGTTGAACTAGCTCTAAAGCCTAGTACAAATAATCTTACACTAGAGTTGAACTAGCTCTATAGCCTAGTACAAATAATTTTACACTAGAGTTGAACTAACTCTTTAAGCTAGTTCAAATAATTTTACACTAGAGTTGAACAAGCTCTATAGCCAAGTACAAATAATTTTACACTAGAGTTGAACTAGCTCTATAGCCTAATACAAATAATTTTACACTAGAGTTGAACTAGCTCTATAAGCTAGTTCAAATAATTTTACATTAGAGTTGAACTAGCTCTATAGCCTAGTACAAATAATTTTACACTAGAGTTGAACTAGCTCTATAGCCTAGTACAAATCATTTTACACTAGAGTTGAACTTACTCTATAAGCTAGTTAAAATAATTTTACACTAGAGTTGAACTAGCTCTATAGCCTAGTACAAAGAATTTTACACTAGAGTAGAACTAGCTCAATAGCCTAGTACAAATCATTTTACACTAGTGTTGAACTAGCTCTATAGCCTGCTATAAAAAATTTTACACTAGATTTGAACTAGCTCCATAAGCTCGTTCAAATAATTTTACACTAGTGTTGAACTAGCTCTATAGCCTAGTATAAATAATTTTACACTATAGTAGAGCTAGCTCTATAAGCTAGTTCAAATAATTTTACACTAGAGTTGAACTAGCTCTATAGCCTAGTACAAATAATTTTACACTAGAGTTGATCTAGCTCTATAAGCTAGTTCAAATAATTTTACACTACAGTTGGACTAGCTCTATAAGCTAGTTCAAATAATTTCACACCAGAGTTAAACTAGCTCTATAGCCTAGTACAAATAATTTTACAATAGAGTTGAACTAGCTCTATAAGCTAGTTATAATAATTTTACACTGGAGTTGAGCTAGCTCTATAAGCTAGTTCAAATAATTTTACACTAGAGTTGAACTAGCTCCATAGCCTAGTACAAATAATTTTACACTAGAGATAAACTAGCTCTATAAGCTAGTTCAAATAATTTTACACTAGAGTTGTACTAGCTCTATAAGCTAGTTGAAATAATTTTACACTAGAGTTAAACTAGCTATATAGCCTAGTACAAATAATTTTATGCTAGAGTTTAACTAGTTCTATAAGCTAGTTCAAATAATTTCACACTGGAGTTGAACTAGCTCTACAGCCTAGTACAAATAATTTTACACTAGAGTTGAACTAGCTCTATAGCCTAGTACAAATAAGTTTACACTAGAGTTGAACTAGCTCTTTAAGCTAGTTCAAATAATTTTACACTAGAGTTGAACAAGCTCTATAGCCAAGTACAAATAATTTTACACTAGAGTTGAACTAGCTCTATAGCCTAATACAAATAATTTTACACTAGAGTTGAACTAGCTCTATAAGGTAGTTCAAATAATTTTACATTAGAGTTGAACTACCTCTGTAGCCTAGTACAAATAATTTTACACTAGAGTTGAACTAGCTCTATAGCCTAGTACAAATCATTTTACACTACAGTTGAACTTGCTCTATAAGCTAGTTAAAATAATTTTACACTAGAGTTGAACTAGCTCTATAGCCTAGTACAAAGAATTTTACACTAGAGTAGAACTAGCTCAATAGCCAAGTACAAATAATTTTACACTAGTGTTGAACTAGCTCTATAGCCTGCTATAAATAATTTTACACTAGATTTGAACTAGCTCCATAAGCTCGTTCAAATAATTTTACATTAGTGTTCAACTAGCTCTATAGCCTAGTATAAATAATTTTACACTATAGTAGAGCTAGCTCTATAAGCTAGTTCAAATAATTTTACACTAGAGTTGAACTAGCTCTATAGCCTAGTACAAATAATTTTACACTAGAGTTGATCTAGCTCTATAAGCTAGTTCAAATAATTTTACACTACAGTTGGACTAGCTCTATAAGCTAGTTCAAATAATTTCACACCAGAGTTAAACTAGCTCTATAGCCTAGTACAAATAATTTTACAATAGAGTTGAACTAGCTCTATAAGCTAGTTATAATAATTTTACACTAGAGTTGAGCTAGCTCTATAAGCTAGTTCAAATAATTTTACACTAGAGTTGAACTAGCTCCATAGCCTAGTACAAATAATTTTACACTAGAGATAAACTAGCTCTATAAGCTAGTTCAAATAATTTTACACTAGAGTTGTACTAGCTCTATATGCTAGTTGAAATAATTTTACACTAGAGTTAAACTAGCTATATAGCCTAGTACAAATAATTTTATGCTAGAGTTTAACTAGTTCTATAAGCTAGTTCAAATAATTTCACACTGGAGTTGAACTAGCTCTACAGCCTAGTACAAATAATTTTACACTAGAGTTGAACTAGCTCTATAGGCTAGTTCAAATAATTTCACACTAGAGTTGAGCTAGCTCTATAGCCTAGTACAAATAATTTTACACTAGAGTTGATCTAGCTCTGTAAGCTAGTTCAAATAATTTTACACTACAGTTAAACTAGCTCTATAAGCTAGTTCAAGTAATTTCACACCAGAGTTGAGCTAGCTCTATAGCCTAGTACAAATAATTTTACAATAGAGTTGAACTAGCTCTATAAGCTAGTTATAATAATTTTACACTAGAGTTGAGCTAGCTCTATAAGCTAGTTCAAATAATTTTACACTAGAGTTGAACTAGCTCTATAGCCTAGTACAAATAATTTTACACTAGACTTAAACTAGCTCTATAAGCTAGTTCAAATAATTTTACACTAGAGATGTACTAGCTCTATAAGCTAGTTGAAATAATTTTACACTAGAGTTAAACTAGCTATATAGCCTAGTACAAATAATTTTATGCTAGAGTTTAACTAGTTATATAAGCTAGTTCAAATAATTTCACACTGGAGTTGAACTAGCTCTAAAGCCTAGTACAAATAATCTTACACTAGAGTTGAACTAGCTCTATAGCCTAGTACAAATAATTTTACACTAGAGTTGAACTAACTCTTTAAGCTAGTTCAAATAATTTTACACTAGAGTTGAACAAGCTCTATAGCCAAGTACAAATAATTTTACACTAGAGTTGAACTAGCTCTATAGCCTAATACAAATAATTTTACACTAGAGTTGAACTAGCTCTATAAGCTAGTTCAAATAATTTTACATTAGAGTTGAACTAGCTCTATAGCCTAGTACAAATAATTTTACACTAGAGTTGAACTAGCTCTATAGCCTAGTACAAATCATTTTACACTAGAGTTGAACTTACTCTATAAGCTAGTTAAAATAATTTTACACTAGAGTTGAACTAGCTCTATAGCCTAGTACAAAGAATTTTACACTAGAGTAGAACTAGCTTAATAGCCTAGTACAAATCATTTTACACTAGTGTTGAACTAGCTCTATAGCCTGCTATAAAAAATTTTACACTAGATTTGAACTAGCTCCATAAGCTCGTTCAAATAATTTTACACTAGTGTTGAACTAGCTCTATAGCCTAGTATAAATAATTTTACACTATAGTAGAGCTAGCTCTATAAGCTAGTTCAAATAATTTTACACTAGAGTTGAACTAGCTCTATAGCCTAGTACAAATAATTTTACACTAGAGTTGATCTAGCTCTATAAGCTAGTTCAAATAATTTTACACTACAGTTGGACTAGCTCTATAAGCTAGTTCAAATAATTTCACACCAGAGTTAAACTAGCTCTATAGCCTAGTACAAATAATTTTACAATAGAGTTGAACTAGCTCTATAAGCTAGTTATAATAATTTTACACTGGAGTTGAGCTAGCTCTATAAGCTAGTTCAAATAATTTTACACTAGAGTTGAACTAGCTCCATAGCCTAGTACAAATAATTTTACACTAGAGATAAACTAGCTCTATAAGCTAGTTCAAATAATTTTACACTAGAGTTGTACTAGCTCTATAAGCTAGTTGAAATAATTTTACACTAGAGTTAAACTAGCTATATAGCCTAGTACAAATAATTTTATGCTAGAGTTTAACTAGTTCTATAAGCTAGTTCAAATAATTTCACACTGGAGTTGAACTAGCTCTACAGCCTAGTACAAATAATTTTACACTAGAGTTGAACTAGCTCTATAGGCTAGTTCAAATAATTTCACACTAGAGTTGAACTAGCTCTATAGCCTAGTACAAATAATTTTACACTAGAGTTGATCTAGCTCTGTAAGCTAGTTCAAATAATTTTACACTACAGTTAAACTAGCTCTATAAGCTAGTTCAAGTAATTTCACACCAGAGTTGAGCTAGCTCTATAGCCTAGTACAAATAATTTTACAATAGAGTTGAACTAGCTCTATAAGCTAGTTATAATAATTTTACACTAGAGTTGAGCTAGCTCTATAAGCTAGTTCAAATAATTTTACACTAGAGTTGAACTAGCTCTATAGCCTAGTACAAATAATTTTACACTAGACTTAAACTAGCTCTATAAGCTAGTTCAAATAATTTTACACTAGAGATGTACTAGCTCTATAAGCTAGTTGAAATAATTTTACACTAGAGTTAAACTAGCTATATAGCCTAGTACAAATAATTTTATGCTAGAGTTTAACTAGTTATATAAGCTAGTTCAAATAATTTCACACTGGAGTTGAACTAGCTCTAAAGCCTAGTACAAATAATCTTACACTAGAGTTGAACTAGCTCTATAGCCTAGTACAAATAATTTTACACTAGAGTTGAACTAGCTCTTTAAGCTAGTTCAAATAATTTTACACTAGAGTTGAACAAGCTCTATAGCCAAGTACAAATAATTTTACACTAGAGTTGAACTAGCTCTATAGCCTAATACAAATAATTTTACACTAGAGTTGAACTAGCTCTATAAGCTAGTTCAAATAATTTTACATTAGAGTTGAACTAGCTCTATAGCCTAGTACAAATAATTTTACACTAGAGTTGAACTAGCTCTATAGCCTAGTACAAATCATTTTACACTAGAGTTGAACTTACTCTATAAGCTAGTTAAAATAATTTTACACTAGAGTTGAACTAGCTCTATAGCCTAGTACAAATAATTTTACACTAGAGTTGAACTAGCTCTTTAAGCTAGTTCAAATAATTTTACACTAGAGTTGAACAAGCTCTATAGCCAAGTACAAATAATTTTACACTAGAGTTGAACTAGCTCTATAGCCTAATACAAATAATTTTACACTAGAGTTGAACTAGCTCTATAAGCTAGTTCAAATAATTTTACATTAGAGTTGAACTAGCTCTATAGCCTAGTACAAATAATTTTACACTAGAGTTGAACTAGCTCTATAGCCTAGTACAAATCATTTTACACTAGAGTTGAACTTACTCTATAAGCTAGTTAAAATCATTTTACACTAGTGTTGAACTAGCTCTATAGCCTGCTATAAAAAATTTTACACTAGATTTGAACTAGCTCCATAAGCTCGTTCAAATAATTTTACACTAGTGTTGAACTAGCTCTATAGCCTAGTATAAATAATTTTACACTATAGTAGAGCTAGCTCTATAAGCTAGTTCAAATAATTTTACACTAGAGTTGAACTAGCTCTATAGCCTAGTACAAATAATTTTACACTAGAGTTGATCTAGCTCTATAAGCTAGTTCAAATAATTTTACACTACAGTTGGACTAGCTCTATAAGCTAGTTCAAATAATTTCACACCAGAGTTAAACTAGCTCTATAGCCTAGTACAAATAATTTTACAATAGAGTTGAACTAGCTCTATAAGCTAGTTATAATAATTTTACACTGGAGTTGAGCTAGCTCTATAAGCTAGTTCAAATAATTTTACACTAGAGTTGAACTAGCTCCATAGCCTAGTACAAATAATTTTACACTAGAGATAAACTAGCTCTATAAGCTAGTTCAAATAATTTTACACTAGAGTTGTACTAGCTCTATAAGCTAGTTGAAATAATTTTACACTAGAGTTAAACTAGCTATATAGCCTAGTACAAATAATTTTATGCTAGAGTTTAACTAGTTCTATAAGCTAGTTCAAATAATTTCACACTGGAGTTGAACTAGCTCTACAGCCTAGTACAAATAATTTTACACTAGAGTTGAACTAGCTCTATAGGCTAGTTCAAATAATTTCACACTAGAGTTGAACTAGCTCTATAGCCTAGTACAAATAATTTTACACTAGAGTTGATCTAGCTCTGTAAGCTAGTTCAAATAATTTTACACTACAGTTAAACTAGCTCTATAAGCTAGTTCAAGTAATTTCACACCAGAGTTGAGGTAGCTCTATAGCCTAGTACAAATAATTTTACAATAGAGTTGAACTAGCTCTATAAGCTAGTTATAATAATTTTACACTAGAGTTGAGCTAGCTCTATAAGCTAGTTCAAATAATTTTACACTAGAGTTGAACTAGCTCTATAGCCTAGTACAAATAATTTTACACTAGACTTAAACTAGCTCTATAAGCTAGTTCAAATAATTTTACACTAGAGATGTACTAGCTCTATAAGCTAGTTGAAATAATTTTACACTAGAGTTAAACTAGCTATATAGCCTAGTACAAATAATTTTATGCTAGAGTTTAACTAGTTATATAAGCTAGTTCAAATAATTTCACACTGGAGTTGAACTAGCTCTAAAGCCTAGTACAAATAATCTTACACTAGAGTTGAACTAGCTCTATAGCCTAGTACAAATAATTTTACACTAGAGTTGAACTAGCTCTTTAAGCTAGTTCAAATAATTTTACACTAGAGTTGAACAAGCTCTATAGCCAAGTACAAATAATTTTACACTAGAGTTGAACTAGCTCTATAGCCTAATACAAATAATTTTACACTAGAGTTGAACTAGCTCTATAAGCTAGTTCAAATAATTTTACATTAGAGTTGAACTAGCTCTATAGCCTAGTACAAATAATTTTACACTAGAGTTGAACTAGCTCTATAGCCTAGTACAAATCATTTTACACTAGAGTTGAACTTACTCTATAAGCTAGTTAAAATAATTTTACACTAGAGTTGAACTAGCTCTATAGCCTAGTACAAAGAATTTTACACTAGAGTAGAACTAGCTCAATAGCCTAGTACAAATCATTTTACACTAGTGTTGAACTAGCTCTATAGCCTGCTATAAAAAATTTTACACTAGATTTGAACTAGCTCCATAAGCTCGTTCAAATAATTTTACACTAGTGTTGAACTAGCTCTATAGCCTAGTATAAATAATTTTACACTATAGTAGAGCTAGCTCTATAAGCTAGTTCAAATAATTTTACACTAGAGTTGAACTAGCTCTATAGCCTAGTACAAATAATTTTACACTAGAGTTGATCTAGCTCTATAAGCTAGTTCAAATAATTTTACACTACAGTTGGACTAGCTCTATAAGCTAGTTCAAATAATTTCACACCAGAGTTAAACTAGCTCTATAGCCTAGTACAAATAATTTTACAATAGAGTTGAACTAGCTCTATAAGCTAGTTATAATAATTTTACACTAGAGTTGAGCTAGCTCTATAAGCTAGTTCAAATAATTTTACACTAGAGTTGAACTAGCTCCATAGCCTAGTACAAATAATTTTACACTAGAGATAAACTAGCTCTATAAGCTAGTTCAAATAATTTTACACTAGAGTTGTACTAGCTCTATAAGCTAGTTGAAATAATTTTACACTAGAGTTAAACTAGCTATATAGCCTAGTACAAATAATTTTATGCTAGAGTTTAACTAGTTCTATAAGCTAGTTCAAATAATTTCACACTGGAGTTGAACTAGCTCTACAGCCTAGTACAAATAATTTTACACTAGAGTTGAACTAGCTCTATAGGCTAGTTCAAATAATTTCACACTAGAGTTGAACTAGCTCTATAGCCTAGTACAAATAATTTTACACTAGAGTTGATCTAGCTCTGTAAGCTAGTTCAAATAATTTTACACTACAGTTAAACTAGCTCTATAAGCTAGTTCAAATAATTTCACACCAGAGTTGAGCTAGCTCTATAGCCTAGTACAAATAATTTTACAATAGAGTTGAACTAGCTCTATAAGCTAGTTATAATAATTTTACACTAGAGTTGAGCTAGCTCTATAAGCTAGTTCAAATAATTTTACACTAGAGTTGAACTAGCTCTATAGCCTAGTACAAATAATTTTACACTAGACTTAAACTAGCTCTATAAGCTAGTTCAAATAATTTTACACTAGAGATGTACTAGCTCTATAAGCTAGTTGAAATAATTTTACACTAGAGTTAAACTAGCTATATAGCCTAGTAAAAATAATTTTATGCTAGAGTTTAACTAGTTATATAAGCTAGTTCAAATAATTTCACACTGGAGTTGAACTAGCTCTAAAGCCTAGTACAAATAATCTTACACTAGAGTTGAACTAGCTCTATAGCCTAGTACAAATAATTTTCCACTAGAGTTGAACTAGCTCTTTAAGCTAGTTCAAATAATTTTACACTAGAGTTGAACAAGCTCTATAGCCAAGTACAAATAATTTTACACTAGAGTTGAACTAGCTCTATAGCCTAATACAAATAATTTTACACTAGAGTTGAACTAGCTCTATAAGCTAGTTCAAATCATTTTACATTAGAGTTGAAATAGCTCTATAGCCTAGTACAAATAATTTTACACTAGAGTTGAACTAGCTCTATAGCCTAGTACAAATCATTTTACACTAGAGTTGAACTTACTCTATAAGCTAGTTAAAATAATTTTACACTAGAGTTGAACTAGCTCTATAGCCTAGTACAAAGAATTTTACACTAGAGTAGAACTAGCTCAATAGCCTAGTACAAATCATTTTACACTAGTGTTGAACTAGCTCTATAGCCTGCTATAAATAATTTTACACTAGATTTGAACTAGCTCCATAAGCTCGTTCAAATAATTTTACACTAGTGTTGAACTAGCTCTATAGCCTAGTATAAATAATTTTACACTATAGTAGAGCTAGCTCTATAAGCTAGTTCAAATAATTTTACACTAGAGTTGAACTAGCTCTATAGCCCAGTACAAATAATTTTACACTAGAGTTGATCTAGCTCTATAAGCTAGTTCAAATAATTTTATACTACAGTTGGACTAGCTCTATAAGCTAGTTTGAATAATTTCACACCAGAGTTGAACTAGCTCTATAGCCTAGTACAAATAATTTTACAATAGAGTTGAACTAGCTCTATAAGCTAGTTATAATAATTTTACACTAGAGTTGAGCTAGCTCTATAAGCTAGTTCAAATAATTTTACACTAGAGTTGAACTAGCTCCATAGCCTAGTACAAATAATTTTACACTAGAGATAAACTAGCTCTATAAGCTAGTTCAAATAATTTTACACTAGAGTTGTACTAGCTCTATAAGCTAGTTGAAATAATTTTACACTAGAGTTAAACTAGCTATATAGCCTAGTACAAATAATTTTATGCTAGAGTTTAACTAGTTCTATAAGCTAGTTCAAATAATTTCACACTGGAGTTGAACTAGCTCTACAGCCTAGTACAAATAATTTTACACTAGAGTTGAACTAGCTCTATAGGCTAGTTCAAATAATTTCACACTAGAGTTGAACTAGCTCTATAGCCTAGTACAAATAATTTTACACTAGAGTTGATCTAGCTCTGTAAGCTAGATCAAATAATTTTACACTATAGTTAAACTAGCTCTATAAGCTAGTTCAAATAATTTCACACCAGAGTTGAGCTAGCTCTATAGCCTAGTACAAATAATTTTACAATAGAGTTGAACTAGCTCTATACGCTAGTTATAATAATTTTACACTAGAGTTGAGCTAGCTCTATAAGCTAGTTCAAATAATTTTACACTAGAGTTGAACTAGCTCTATAGCCTAGTACAAATAATTTTACACTAGACTTAAACTAGCTCTATAAGCTAGTTCAAATAATTTTACACTAGAGATGTACTAGCTCTATAAGCTAGTTGAAATAATTTTACACTAGAGTTAAACTAGCTATATAGCCTAGTACAAATAATTTTATGCTAGAGTTTAACTAGTTATATAAGCTAGTTCAAATAATTTCACACTGGAGTTGAACTAGCTCTAAAGCCTAGTACAAATAATCTTACACTAGAGTTGAACTAGCTCTATAGCCTAGTACAAATAATTTTACACTAGAGTTGAACTAGCTCTTTAAGCTAGTTCAAATAATTTTACACTAGAGTTGAACAAGCTCTATAGCCAAGTACAAATAATTTTACACTAGAGTTGAACTAGCTCTATAGCCTAATACAAATAATTTTACACTAGAGTTGAACTAGTTCTATAAGCTAGTTCAAATAATTTTACATTAGAGTTGAAATAGCTCTATAGCCTAGTACAAATAATTTTACACTAGAGTTGAACTAGCTCTATAGCCTAGTACAAATCATTTTACACTAGAGTTGAACTTACTCTATAAGCTAGTTAAAATAATTTTACACTAGAGTTGAACTAGCTCTATAGCCTAGTACAAAGAATTTTACACTAGAGTAGAACTAGCTCAATAGCCTAGTACAAATCATTTTACACTAGTGTTGAACTAGCTCTATAGCCTGCTATAAATAATTTTACACTAGATTTGAACTAGCTCCATAAGCTCGTTCAAATAATTTTACACTAGTGTTGAACTAGCTCTATAGCCTAGTATAAATAATTTTACACTAGAGTTGAACTAGCTCCATAGGTAGTTCAAATAATTTTACACTAGAGTTGAACTAGCTCTATAGCCTAGTACAAATAATTTTACACTAGAGTTGATCTAGCTCTATAAGCTAGTTTAAATAATTTTACACTACAGTTGAACTAGCTCTATAAGCTAGTTCAAATACTTTTACACCAGAGTTGAACTAGCTCTATAGCCTAGTACAATTAATTTTACAATAGAGTTGAACTAGCTCTATAAGCTAGTTAAAATAATTTTACACTAGAGTTGAGCTAGCTATATAGCCCAGTACAAATAATTTTATGCTAGAGTTTAACTAGTTCTATAAGCTAGTTCAAATAATTTCACACTGGAGTTGAACTAGCTCTACAGCCTAGTACAAATAATTTAACACTAGAGTTGAACTAGCTCTATAGGCTAGTTCAAATAATTTCACACTGGAGTTGAACTAGCTCTACAGCCTAGTACAAATAATTTAACACTAGAGTTGAACTAGCTCTATAGGCTAGTTCAAATAATTTCACACTGGAGTTGAACTAGCTCTATAGCCTAGTACAAATCATTTTACACTAGAGTTGAACTAGCTCTATAAGCTAGTTAAAATAATTTTACACTAGAGTTGAACTAGCTCTATAAGCAAGTTCAAATAATTTTACACTACAGTTGAACAAGCTCTATAAGCTAGTTCAAATAATTTTACACTAGAGTTGAACTATCTTTATAAGCTAGTTCAAATAATTTCACACCAGAGTTGAACTAGCTCTATAGCCTAGTACAAATAATTTTACACTAGAGATAAACTAGCTCTATAAGCTAGTTCAAATAATTTTACACTAGAGTTATACTAGCTCTATAAGCTAGTTGAAATAATTTTACAATAGAGTTGAACTAGCTCTATAAGCTAGTTCAAATAATTTTACACTAGAGTTGAGCTAGCTCTATAGCCTAGTACAAATAATTTAACACTAGAGTTGAACTAGCTCTATAGGCTAGTTCAAATAATTTCACACTAGAGTTGACCTAGCTATATAGCCTAGTACAAATAATTTTACACTAGAGTTGAACTAGCTCTTTAAGCTAGTTCAAATAATTTTACACTAGAGTTGAACAAGCTCTATAGCCAAGTACTAATAATTTTACACTAGAGTTGAACTAGCTCTATAGCCTAATACAAATAATTTTACACTAGAGTTGAACTAGCTCTATAAGCTAGTTCAAATAATTTTACATTAGAGTTGAACTAGCTCAATATCCTAGTAGAAATAATTTTACACCAGAGTTGAACTAGCTATATAAGCTAGTTCAAATAATTTTACACTAGAGTTGAACTAGCTCTATAGCCTAGTACAAATTATTTTACACTACAATTGAACTAGCTCTTTAAGCTAGTTGAAATAATTTTACACTAGAGTTGAGCTAGCTCTATTAGCTAGTTCAAATAATTTTACACTAGAGTTGAACTATCTGTATAAGCTAGTTGAAATAATTTTACACTAGAGTTGAGCTAGCTCTATAAGCTAGTTCAAATAATTTTACACTAGAGTTGGACTAGCTCTATAGCCTAGTACAAATCATTTTACACTAGAGTTGAACTAGCTCTATAAGCTAGTTAAAATAATTTTACACTAGAGTTGAACTAGCTCTATAGCCTAGTGCAAAGAATTTTACACTAAAGTAGAACTAGCTCAATAGCCTAGTACAAATAATTTTACATAAGTGTTGAACTAGCTCTATAGCCTAGTATAAATAATATTACACTAGAGTTGAGCTAGATCTATAAGCTAGTTCAAATAATTTTTCACTAGAGTTGAACTAGCTCTATAGCCTAGTACAAATCATTTTACACTAGAGTTGAACTAACTCTATAAGCTAGTTAAAATAATTTTACACTAGAGTTGAACTAGCTCTATAGCCTAGTAAAAAGAATTTTACACTAGAGTATAACTAGCTCAATAGCCTAGTACAAATAATTTTACACTAGTGTTGAACTAGCTCTATAGCCTGCTATAAATAATTTTACACTAGATTTGAACTAGCTCCATAAGCTTGTTCAAATAATTTTACACTAGTGTTGAACTAGCTCTATAGCCTAGTATAAATAATTTTACACTAGAGTTGAGCTAGCTCTATATGCTAGTTCAAATAATTTTACACTAGAGTTGAACTAGCTCTATAGCCTAGTACAAATCATTTTACACTAGAGTTGAACTAGCTCTATAAGCTAGTTAAAATAATTTTACACTAGAGTTGAACTAGCTCTATAGCCTAGTACAAATAATTTTACACTAGAGTTGATCTAGCTCTATAAGCTAGTTCAAATAATTTTACACTACAGTTGAACTAGCTCTATAAGCTAGTTCAAATAATTTCACACCAGAGTTGAACTAGCTCTATAGCCTAGTACAAATAATTTTACAATAGAGTTGAACTAGCTCTATAAGCTAGTTATAATAATTTTACACTAGATTTGAGCTAGCTCTATAAGCTAGTTCAAATAATTTTACACTAGAGTTGAACTAGCTCCATAGCCTAGTACAAATAATTTTACACTAGAGATAAACTAGTTCAAATAATTTTACACTAGAGTTGTACTAGCTCTATAAGCTAGTTGAAATAATTTTACACTAGAGTTAAACTAGCTATATAGCCTAGTACAAATAATTTTATGCTAGAGTTTAACTAGTTCTATAAGCTAGTTCAAATAATTTCACACTGGAGTTGAACTAGCTCTACAGCCTAGTACAAATAATTTACACTAGAGTTGAACTAGCTCTATAGGCTAGTTCAAATAATTTCACACTAGAGTTGAACTAGCTCTATAGCCTAGTACAAATAATTTTACACTAGAGTTGATCTAGCTCTGTAAGCTAGTTCAAATAATTTTACACTACAGTTAAACTAGCTCTATAAGCTAGTTCAAATAATTTCACACCAGAGTTGAGCTAGCTCTATAGCCTAGTACAAATAATTTTACAACAGAGTTGAACTAGCTCTATAAGCTAGTTATAATAATTTTACACTAGAGTTGAGCTAGCTCTATAAGCTAGTTCAAATAATTTTACACTAGAGTTGAACTAGCTCTATAGCCTAGTACAAATAATTTTACACTAGACTTAAACTAGCTCTATAAGCTAGTTCAAATAATTTTACACTAGAGTTGTACTAGCTCTATAAGCTAGTTGAAATAATTTTACACTAGAGTTAAACTAGCTATATAGCCTAGTACAAATAATTTTATGCTAGAGTTTAACTAGGTATACAAGCTAGTTCAAATAATTTCACACTGGAGTTGAACTAGCTCTACAGCCTAGTACAAATAATTTTACACTAGAGTTGAACTAGCTCTATAGCCTAGTACAAATAATTCTACACTAGAGTTGAACTAGCTCTTTAAGCTAGTTCAAATAATTTTACACTAGAGTTGAACAAGCTCTATAGCCAAGTACAAATAATTTTACAATAGAGTTGAACTAGCTCTATAGCCTAATATAAATAATTTTACACTAGAGTTGAACTAGCTCTATAAGCTAGTTCAAATAATTTTACATTAGAGTTGAACTAGCTCTATAGCCTAGTACAAATAATTTTACACTAGAGTTGAACTAGCTCTATAGCCTAGTACAAATCATTTTACACTAGAGTTGAACTTTCTCTATAAGCTAGTTAAAATAATTTTACACTAGAGTTGAACTAGCTCTATAGCCTAGTACAAAGAATTTTACACTAGAGTAGAACTAGCTCAATAGCCTAGTACAAATCATTTTACACTAGTGTTGAACTAGCTCTATAGCCTGCTATAAATAATTTTACACCAGATTTGAACTAGCTCCGTAAGCTTGTTCAAATAATTTTACACTAGTGTTGAACTAGCTCTATAGCCTAGTATAAATAATTTTACACTAGAGTTGAACTAGCTCCATAAGCTAGTTCAAATAATTTTACACTAGAGTTGAACTAGCTCTATAGCCTAGTACAAATAATTTTACACTAGAGTTGATCTAGCACTATAAGCTAGTTTAAATAATTTTACACTACAGTTGAACTAGCTCTATAAGCTAGTTCAAATACTTTTACACCAGAGTTGAACTAGCTCTATAGCCTAGTACAATTAATTTTACAATAGAGTTGAACTAGCTCTATAAGCTAGTTAAAATAATTTTACACTAGAGTTGAGCTAGCTATATAGCCCAGTACAAATAATTTTATGCTAGAGTTTAACTAGTTCTATAAGCTAGTTCAAATAATTTCACAATGGAGTTGAACTAGCTCTACAGCCTAGTACAAATAATTTAACACTAGAGTTGTACTAGCTCTATAGGCTAGTTCAAATAATTTCACACTGGAGTTGAACTAGCTCTATAGCCTAGTACAAATCATTTTACACAAGAGTTGAACTAGCTCTATAAGCTAGTTAAAATAATTTTACACTAGAGTTGAACTAGCTCTATAAGCTAGTTGAAATAATTTTACACTACAGTTGAACTAGCTCTATAAGCTAGTTCAAATAATTTTACACTAGAGTTGAACTATCTCTATAAGCTAGTTCAAATAATTTCACACCAGAGTTGAACTAGCTCTATAGCCTAGCACAAATAATTTTACAATAGAGTTGAACTAGCTCTACAAGCTAGTTCAAATAATTTTACACTAGAGTTGAGCTAGCTATATAGCCTAGTACAAATAATTTAACACTAGAGTTGAACTAGCTCTATAGGCTAGTTCAAATAATTTCACACTAGAGTTGAACTAGCTCTATAGCCTAGTACAAATAATTTTACACTAGAGTTGAACTAGCTCTTTTAGCTAGTTAAAATAATTTTACACTAGAGTTGAACAAGCTCTATAGCCAAGTACTAATAATTTTACACTAGAGTTGAACTAGCTCTATAGCCTAATACAAATAATTTTACACTAGAGTTGAACTAGCTCTATAAGCTAGTTCAAATAATTTTACATTAGAGTTGAACTAGCTCTATAGCCTAGTACAAATAATTTTACACCAGAGTTGAACTAGCTATATAAGCTAGTTCAAATAATTTTACACTAGAGTTGAACTAGCTCTATAGCCTAGTACAAATCATTTTACACTAGAGTTTAACTAACTCTATGAGCGAGTTAAAATAATTTTACACTAGAGTTGAACTAGCTCTATAGCCTAGTACAAATAATTTTACACTAGAGTTGATCTAGCTCTATAAGCTAGTTCAAATAATTTTACACTACAGTTGAACTAGCTCTATAAGCTAGTTCAAATAATTTCACACCAGAGTTGAACTAGCTCTATAGCCTAGTACAAATAATTTTACAATAGAGTTGAACTAGCTCTATAAGCTAGTTATAATAATTTTACACTAGAGTTGAGCTAGCTATATAAGCTAGTTCAAATAATTTTACACTAGAGTTGAACTATCTCTATAGCCTAGTACAAATAATTTTACACTAGAGATAAACTAGCTCTATAGCCTAGTACAAATAATTTTACACTAGAATTGTACTAGCTCTATAAGCTAGTTGAAATAATTTTACACTAGAGTTAAACTAGCTATATAGCCTAGTACAAATAATTTTATGCTAGAGTTTAACTAGTTCTATAAGCTAGTTCAAATAATTTCACACTCGAGTTGAACTAGCTCTACAGCCTAGTACAAATAATTTAACACTAGAGTTGAACTAGCTCTATAGCCTAGTACAAATAATTTTGCACTAGAGTTGAACTAGCTCTTTAAGCTAGTTCAAATAATTTTACACTAGAGTTGAACAAGCTCTATAGCCAAGTACAAATAATTTTACACTAGAGCTGAACTAGCTCTATAGCCTAATACAAATAATTTTACACTAGAGTTGAACTAGCTCTATAAGGTAGTTCAAATAATTTTACATTAGAGTTGAACTAGCTCTATAGCCTAGTACAAATAATTTTACACTAGAGTTGAACTAGCTCTATAGCCTAGTACAAATCATTTTACACTAGAGTTGAACTTGCTCTATAAGCTAGTTAAAATAATTTTACACTAGAGTTGAACTAGCTCTATAGCCTAGTACAAAGAATTTTACACTAGAGTAGAACTAGCTCAATAGCCTAGTACAAATAATTTTACACTAGTGTTGAACTAGCTCTATAGCCTGCTATAAATAATTTTACACTAGATTTGAACTAGCTCCACAAGCTCGTTCAAATAATTTTACACTAGTGTTGAACTAGCTCTATAGGCTAGTTCAAATAATTTTACACTAGAGTTGAACTAGCTCTATAGCCTAGTATAAATAATTTTACACTAGAGTTGAGCTAGCTCTATAGGCTAGTTCAAATAATTTTACACTAGAGTTGAACTAGCTCTATAGCCTAGTACAAATCATTTTACACTAGAGTTGAACTAGCTCTATAAGCTAGTTAAAATAATTTTACACTAGAGTTGAACTAGCTCTATAGCCTACTACAAATAATTTTACACTAGAGTTGATCTAGCTCTATAAGCTAGTTCAAATAATTTTACACTACAGTTGAACTAGCTCTATAAGCTAGTTCAAATAATTTCACACCAGAGTTGAACTAGCTCTATAGCCTAGTACAAATAATTTTACAATAGAGTTGAACTAGCTCTATAAGCTAGTTATAATAATTTTACACTAGAGTTGAGCTAGCTCTATAAGCTAGTTCAAATAATTTTACACTAGAGTTGAACTAGCTCCATAGCCTAGTACAAATAATTTTACACTAGAGATAAACTAGCTCTATAAGCTAGTTCAAATAATTTTACACTAGAGTTGTACTAGCTCTATAAGCTAGTTGAAATAATTTTACACTAGAGTTAAACTAGCTATATAGCCTAGTACAAATAATTTTATGCTAGAGTTTAACTAGTTCTATAAGCTAGTTCAAATAATTTCACACTGGAGTTGAACTAGCTCTACAGCCTAGTACAAATAATTTTACACTAGAGTTGAACTAGCTCTATAGGCTAGTTCAAATAATTTCACACTAGAGTTGAACTAGCTCTATAGCCTAGTACAAATAATTTTACACTAGAGTTGATCTAGCTCTGTAAGCTAGTTCAAATAATTTTACACTACAGTTAAACTAGCTCTATAAGCTAGTTCAAATAATTTCACACCAGAGTTGAGCTAGCTCTATAGCCTAGTACAAATAATTTTACAATAGAGTTGAACTAGCTCTATAAGCTAGTTATAATAATTTTACACTAGAGTTGAGCTAGCTCTATAAGCTAGTTCAAATAATTTTACACTAGAGTTGAACTAGCTCTATAGCCTAGTACAAATAATTTTACACTAGAGTTAAACTAGCTATATAGCCTAGTACAAATAATTTTATGCTAGAGTTTAACTAGTTCTATAAGCTAGTTCAAATAATTTCACACTCGAGTTGAACTAGCTCTACAGCCTAGTACAAATAATTTAACACTAGAGTTGAACTAGCTCTATAGCCTAGTACAAATAATTTTGCACTAGAGTTGAACTAGCTCTTTAAGCTAGTTCAAATAATTTTACACTAGAGTTGAACAAGCTCTATAGCCAAGTACAAATAATTTTACACTAGAGTTGAACTAGCTCTATAGCCTAATACAAATAATTTTACACTAGAGTTGAACTAGCTCTATAAGGTAGTTCAAATAATTTTACATTAGAGTTGAACTAGCTCTATAGCCTAGTACAAATAATTTTACACTAGAGTTGAACTAGCTCTATAGCCTAGTACAAATCATTTTACACTAGAGTTGAACTTGCTCTATAAGCTAGTTAAAATAATTTTACACTAGAGTTGAACTAGCTCTATAGCCTAGTACAAAGAATTTTACACTAGAGTAGAACTAGCTCAATAGCCTAGTACAAATAATTTTACACTAGTGTTGAACTAGCTCTATAGCCTGCTATAAATAATTTTACACTAGATTTGAACTAGCTCCACAAGCTCGTTCAAATAATTTTACACTAGTGTTGAACTAGCTCTATAGGCTAGTTCAAATAATTTTACACTAGAGTTGAACTAGCTCTATAGCCTAGTATAAATAATTTTACACTAGAGTTGAGCTAGCTCTATAGGCTAGTTCAAATAATTTTACACTAGAGTTGAACTAGCTCTATAGCCTAGTACAAATCATTTTACACTAGAGTTGAACTAGCTCTATAAGCTAGTTAAAATAATTTTACACTAGAGTTGAACTAGCTCTATAGCCTACTACAAATAATTTTACACTAGAGTTGATCTAGCTCTATAAGCTAGTTCAAATAATTTTACACTACAGTTGAACTAGCTCTATAAGCTAGTTCAAATAATTTCACACCAGAGTTGAACTAGCTCTATAGCCTAGTACAAATAATTTTACAATAGAGTTGAACTAGCTCTATAAGCTAGTTATAATAATTTTACACTAGAGTTGAGCTAGCTCTATAAGCTAGTTCAAATAATTTTACACTAGAGTTGAACTAGCTCCATAGCCTAGTACAAATAATTTTACACTAGAGATAAACTAGCTCTATAAGCTAGTTCAAATAATTTTACACTAGAGTTGTACTAGCTCTATAAGCTAGTTGAAATAATTTTACACTAGAGTTAAACTAGCTATATAGCCTAGTACAAATAATTTTATGCTAGAGTTTAACTAGTTCTATAAGCTAGTTCAAATAATTTCACACTGGAGTTGAACTAGCTCTACAGCCTAGTACAAATAATTTTACACTAGGGTTGAACTAGCTCTATAGGCTAGTTCAAATAATTTCACACTAGAGTTGAACTAGCTCTATAGCCTAGTACAAATAATTTTACACTAGAGTTGATCTAGCTCTGTAAGCTAGTTCAAATAATTTTACACTACAGTTAAACTAGCTCTATAAGCTAGTTCAAATAATTTCACACCAGAGTTGAGCTAGCTCTATAGCCTAGTACAAATAATTTTACAATAGAGTTGAACTAGCTCTATAAGCTAGTTATAATAATTTTACACTAGAGTTGAGCTAGCTCTATAAGCTAGTTCAAATAATTTTACACTAGAGTTGGACTAGCTCTATAGCCTAGTACAAATCATTTTACACTAGAGTTGAACTAGCTCTATAAGCTAGTTAAAATAATTTTACACTAGAGTTGAACTAGCTCTATAGCCTAGTGCAAAGAATTTTACACTAAAGTAGAACTAGCTCAATAGCCTAGTACAAATAATTTTACATAAGTGTTGAACTAGCTCTATAGCCTAGTATAAATAATATTACACTAGAGTTGAGCTAGATCTATAAGCTAGTTCAAATAATTTTACACTAGAGTTGAACTAGCTCTATAGCCTAGTACAAATCATTTTACACTAGAGTTGAACTAACTCTATAAGCTAGTTAAAATAATTTTACACTAGAGTTGAACTAGCTCTATAGCCTAGTACAAATAATTTTACACTAGAGTTGATCTAGCCCTATAAGCTAGTTCAAATAATTTTACACTACAGTTGAACTAGATCTATAAGCTAGTTCAAATAATTTCACACCAGAGTTGAACTAGCTCTATAGCCTAGTACAAATAATTTTACAATAGAGTTGAACTAGCTCTATAAGCTAGTTATAATAATTTTACACTAGAGTTGAACTATCTCTATAGCCTAGTACAAATAATTTTACACTAGAGATAAACTAGCTCGATAAGCTAGTTCAAATAATTTTACAATAGAATTGTACTAGCTCTATAAGCTAGTTGAAATAATTTTACACTAGAGTTAAACTAGCTATATAGCCTAGTACAAATAATTTTATGCTAGAGTTTAACTAGTTCTATAAGCTAGTTCAAATAATTTCACACTGGAGTTGAACTAGCTCTACAGCCTAGTACAAATAATTTTACACTAGAGTTGAACTAGCTCTATAGCCTAATACAAATAATTTTACACTAGAGTTGAACTAGCTCTTTAAGCTAGTTCAAATAATTTTACACTAGAGTTGAACAAGCTCTATAGCCAAGTACAAATAATTTTACACTAGAGTTGAACTAGCTCTATAGCCTAATACAAATAATTTTACACTAGAGTTGAACTAGCTGTATAAGGTAGTTCAAATAATTTTACAGTAGAGTTGAACTAGCTCTATAGCCTAGTACAAATAATTTTACACTAGAGTTGAACTAGCTCTATAGCCTAGTACAAATCATTTTACACTAGAGTTGAACTTGCTCTATAAGCTAGTTAAAATAATTTTACACTAGAGTTGAACTAGCTCTATAGCCTAGTAAAAAGAATTTTACACTAGAGTATAACTAGCTCAATAGCCTAGTACAAATAATTTTACACTAGTGTTGAACTAGCTCTATAGCCTGCTATAAATAATTTTACACTAGATTTGAACTAGCTCCATAAGCTTGTTCAAATAATTTTACACTAGTGTTGAACTAGCTCTATAGCCTAGTATAAATAATTTTACACTAGAGTTGAGCTAGCTCTATATGCTAGTTCAAATAATTTTACACTAGAGTTGAAGTAGCTCTATAGCCTAGTACAAATCATTTTACACTAGAGTTGAACTAGCTCTATAAGCTAGTTAAAATAATTTTACACTAGAGTTGAACTAGCTCTATAGCCTAGTACAAATAATTTTACACTAGAGTTGATCTAGCTCTATAAGCTAGTTCAAATAATTTTACACTACAGTTGAACTAGCTCTATAAGCTAGTTCAAATAATTTCACACCAGAGTTGAACTAGCTCTATAGCCTAGTACAAATAATTTTACAATAGAGTTGAACTAGCTCTATAAGCTAGTTATAATAATTTTACACTAGATTTGAGCTAGCTCTATAAGCTAGTTCAAATAATTTTACACTAGAGTTGAACTAGCTCCATAGCCTAGTACAAATAATTTTACACTAGAGATAAACTAGTTCAAATAATTTTACACTAGAGTTGTACTAGCTCTATAAGCTAGTTGAAATAATTTTACACTAGAGTTAAACTAGCTATATAGCCTAGTACAAATAATTTTATGCTAGAGTTTAACTAGTTCTATAAGCTAGTTCAAATAATTTCACACTGGAGTTGAACTAGCTCTACAGCCTAGTACAAATAATTTACACTAGAGTTGAACTAGCTCTATAGGCTAGTTCAAATAATTTCACACTAGAGTTGAACTAGCTCTATAGCCTAGTACAAATAATTTTACACTAGAGTTGATCTAGCTCTGTAAGCTAGTTCAAATAATTTTACACTACAGTTAAACTAGCTCTATAAGCTAGTTCAAATAATTTCACACCAGAGTTGAGCTAGCTCTATAGCCTAGTACAAATAATTTTACAACAGAGTTGAACTAGCTCTATAAGCTAGTTATAATAATTTTACACTAGAGTTGAGCTAGCTCTATAAGCTAGTTCAAATAATTTTACACTAGAGTTGAACTAGCTCTATAGCCTAGTACAAATAATTTTACACTAGACTTAAACTAGCTCTATAAGCTAGTTCAAATAATTTTACACTAGAGTTGTACTAGCTCTATAAGCTAGTTGAAATAATTTTACACTAGAGTTAAACTAGCTATATAGCCTAGTACAAATAATTTTATGCTAGAGTTTAACTAGGTATACAAGCTAGTTCAAATAATTTCACACTGGAGTTGAACTAGCTCTACAGCCTAGTACAAATAATTTTACACTAGAGTTGAACTAGCTCTATAGCCTAGTACAAATAATTCTACACTAGAGTTGAACTAGCTCTTTAAGCTAGTTCAAATAATTTTACACTAGAGTTGAACAAGCTCTATAGCCAAGTACAAATAATTTTACAATAGAGTTGAACTAGCTCTATAGCCTAATATAAATAATTTTACACTAGAGTTGAACTAGCTCTATAAGCTAGTTCAAATAATTTTACATTAGAGTTGAACTAGCTCTATAGCCTAGTACAAATAATTTTACACTAGAGTTGAACTAGCTCTATAGCCTAGTACAAATCATTTTACACTAGAGTTGAACTTTCTCTATAAGCTAGTTAAAATAATTTTACACTAGAGTTGAACTAGCTCTATAGCCTAGTACAAAGAATTTTACACTAGAGTAGAACTAGCTCAATAGCCTAGTACAAATCATTTTACACTAGTGTTGAACTAGCTCTATAGCCTGCTATAAATAATTTTACACCAGATTTGAACTAGCTCCGTAAGCTTGTTCAAATAATTTTACACTAGTGTTGAACTAGCTCTATAGCCTAGTATAAATAATTTTACACTAGAGTTGAACTAGCTCCATAAGCTAGTTCAAATAATTTTACACTAGAGTTGAACTAGCTCTATAGCCTAGTACAAATAATTTTACACTAGAGTTGATCTAGCACTATAAGCTAGTTTAAATAATTTTACACTACAGTTGAACTAGCTCTATAAGCTAGTTCAAATACTTTTACACCAGAGTTGAACTAGCTCTATAGCCTAGTACAATTAATTTTACAATAGAGTTGAACTAGCTCTATAAGCTAGTTAAAATAATTTTACACTAGAGTTGAGCTAGCTATATAGCCCAGTACAAATAATTTTATGCTAGAGTTTAACTAGTTCTATAAGCTAGTTCAAATAATTTCACAATGGAGTTGAACTAGCTCTACAGCCTAGTACAAATAATTTAACACTAGAGTTGTACTAGCTCTATAGGCTAGTTCAAATAATTTCACACTGGAGTTGAACTAGCTCTATAGCCTAGTACAAATCATTTTACACTAGAGTTGAACTAGCTCTATAAGCTAGTTAAAATAATTTTACACTAGAGTTGAACTAGCTCTATAAGCTAGTTGAAATAATTTTACACTACAGTTGAACTAGCTCTATAAGCTAGTTCAAATAATTTTACACTAGAGTTGAACTATCTCTATAAGCTAGTTCAAATAATTTCACACCAGAGTTGAACTAGCTCTATAGCCTAGCACAAATAATTTTACAATAGAGTTGAACTAGCTCAACAAGCTAGTTCAAATAATTTTACACTAGAGTTGAGCTAGCTATATAGCCTAGTACAAATAATTTAACACTAGAGTTGAACTAGCTCTATAGGCTAGTTCAAATAATTTCACACTAGAGTTGAACTAGCTCTATAGCCTAGTACAAATAATTTTACACTAGAGTTGAACTAGCTCTTTTAGCTAGTTAAAATAATTTTACGCTAGAGTTGAACAAGCTCTATAGCCAAGTACTAATAATTTTACACTAGAGTTGAACTAGCTCTATAGCCTAATACAAATAATTTTACACTAGAGTTGAACTAGCTCTATAAGCTAGTTCAAATAATTTTACATTAGAGTTGAACTAGCTCTATAGCCTAGTACAAATAATTTTACACCAGAGTTGAACTAGCTATATAAGCTAGTTCAAATAATTTTACACTAGAGTTGAACTAGCTCTATAGCCTAGTACAAATCATTTTACACTAGAGTTTAACTAACTCTATGAGCTAGTTAAAATAATTTTACACTAGAGTTGAACTAGCTCTATAGCCTAGTACAAATAATTTTACACTAGAGTTGATCTAGCTCTATAAGCTAGTTCAAATAATTTTACACTACAGTTGAACTAGCTCTATAAGCTAGTTCAAATAATTTCACACCAGAGTTGAACTAGCTCTATAGCCTAGTACAAATAATTTTACAATAGAGTTGAACTAGCTCTATAAGCTAGTTATAATAATTTTACACTAGAGTTGAGCTAGCTATATAAGCTAGTTCAAATAATTTTACACTAGAGTTGAACTATCTCTATAGCCTAGTACAAATAATTTTACACTAGAGATAAACTAGCTCTATAAGCTAGTTCAAATAATTTTACACTAGAATTGTACTAGCTCTATAAGCTAGTTGAAATAATTTTACACTAGAGTTAAACTAGCTATATAGCCTAGTACAAATAATTTTATGCTAGAGTTTAACTAGTTCTATAAGCTAGTTCAAATAATTTCACACTCGAGTTGAACTAGCTCTACAGCCTAGTACAAATAATTTAACACTAGAGTTGAACTAGCTCTATAGCCTAGTACAAATAATTTTGCACTAGAGTTGAACTAGCTCTTTAAGCTAGTTCAAATAATTTTACACTAGAGTTGAACAAGCTCTATAGCCAAGTACAAATAATTTTACACTAGAGCTGAACTAGCTCTATAGCCTAATACAAATAATTTTACACTAGAGTTGAACTAGCTCTATAAGGTAGTTCAAATAATTTTACATTAGAGTTGAACTAGCTCTATAGCCTAGTACAAATAATTTTACACTAGAGTTGAACTAGCTCTATAGCCTAGTACAAATCATTTTACACTAGAGTTGAACTTGCTCTATAAGCTAGTTAAAATAATTTTACACTAGAGTTGAACTAGCTCTATAGCCTAGTACAAAGAATTTTACACTAGAGTAGAACTAGCTCAATAGCCTAGTACAAATAATTTTACACTAGTGTTGAACTAGCTCTATAGCCTGCTATAAATAATTTTACACTAGATTTGAACTAGCTCCACAAGCTCCTTCAAATAATTTTACACTAGTGTTGAACTAGCTCTATAGGCTAGTTCAAATAATTTTACACTAGAGTTGAACTAGCTCTATAGCCTAGTATAAATAATTTTACACTAGAGTTGAGCTAGCTCTATAGGCTAGTTCAAATAATTTTACACTAGAGTTGAACTAGCTCTATAGCCTAGTACAAATCATTTTACACTAGAGTTGAACTAGCTCTATAAGCTAGTTAAAATAATTTTACACTAGAGTTGAACTAGCTCTATAGCCTACTACAAATAATTTTACACTAGAGTTGATCTAGCTCTATAAGCTAGTTCAAATAATTTTACACTACAGTTGAACTAGCTCTATAAGCTAGTTCAAATAATTTCACACCAGAGTTGAACTAGCTCTATAGCCTAGTACAAATAATTTTACAATAGAGTTGAACTAGCTCTATAAGCTAGTTATAATAATTTTACACTAGAGTTGAGCTAGCTCTATAAGCTAGTTCAAATAATTTTACACTAGAGTTGAACTAGCTCCATAGCCTAGTACAAATAATTTTACACTAGAGATAAACTAGCTCTATAAGCTAGTTCAAATAATTTTACACTAGAGTTGTACTAGCTCTATAAGCTAGTTGAAATAATTTTACACTAGAGTTAAACTAGCTATATAGCCTAGTACAAATAATTTTATGCTAGAGTTTAACTAGTTCTATAAGCTAGTTCAAATAATTTCACACTGGAGTTGAACTAGCTCTACAGCCTAGTACAAATAATTTTACACTAGAGTTGAACTAGCTCTATAGGCTAGTTCAAATAATTTCACACTAGAGTTGAACTAGCTCTATAGCCTAGTACAAATAATTTTACACTAGAGTTGATCTAGCTCTGTAAGCTAGTTCAAATAATTTTACACTACAGTTAAACTAGCTCTATAAGCTAGTTCAAATAATTTCACACCAGAGTTGAGCTAGCTCTATAGCCTAGTACAAATAATTTTACAATAGAGTTGAACTAGCTCTATAAGCTAGTTATAATAATTTTACACTAGAGTTGAGCTAGCTCTATAAGCTAGTTCAAATAATTTTACACTAGAGTTGAACTAGCTCTATAGCCTAGTACAAATAATTTTACACTAGACTTAAACTAGCTCTATAAGCTAGTTCAAATAATTTTACACTAGAGTTGTACTAGCTCTATAAGCTAGTTGAAATAATTTTACACTAGAGTTAAACTAGCTATATAGCCTAGTACAAATAATTTTATGCTAGAGTTTAACTAGTTATATAATCTAGTTCAAATAATTTCACACTGGAGTTGAACTAGCTCTAAAGCCTAGTACAAATAATCTTACACTAGAATTGAACTAGCTCTATAGCCTAGTACAAATAATTTTACACTAGAGTTGAACTAGCTCTTTAAGCTAGTTCAAATAATTTTACACTAGAGTTGAACAAGCTCTATAGCCAAGTACAAATAATTTTACACTAGAGTTGAACTAGCTCTATAGCCTAATACAAATAATTTTACACTAGAGTTGAACTAGCTCTATAAGCTAGTTCAAATAATTTTACATTAGAGTTGAACTAGCTCTATAGCCTAGTACAAATAATTTTACACTAGAGTTGAACTAGCTCTATAGCCTAGTACAAATCATTTTACACTAGAGTTGAACTTACTCTATAAGCTAGTTAAAATAATTTTACACTAGAGTTGAACTAGCTCTATAGCCTAGTACAAAGAATTTTACACTAGAGTAGAACTAGCTCAATAGCCTAGTACAAATCATTTTACACTAGTGTTGAACTAGCTCTATAGCCTGCTATAAATAATTTTACACTAGATTTGAACTAGCTCCATAAGCTTGTTCAAATAATTTTACACTAGTGTTGAACTAGCTCTATAGCCTAGTATAAATAATTTTACACTAGAGTTGAACTAGCTCCATAAGCTAGTTCAAATAATTTCACACTAGAGTTGAACTAGCTCTATAGCCTAGTACAAATAATTTTACACTAGAGTTGATCTAGCTCTATAAGCTAGTTTAAATAATTTTACACTACAGTTGAACTAGCTCTATAAGCTAGTTCAAATACTTTTACACCAGAGTTGAACTAGCTCTATAGCCTAGTACAATTAATTTTACAATAGAGTTGAACTAGCTCTATAAGCTAGTTAAAATAATTTTACACTAGAGTTGAGCTAGCTATATAGCCCAGTAAAAATAATTTTATGCTAGAGTTTAACTAGTTCTATAAGCTAGTTCAAATAATTTCACACTGGAGTTGAACTAGCTCTACAGCCTAGTACAAATAATTTAACACTAGAGTTGAACTAGCTCTATAGGCTAGTTCAAATAATTTCACACTGGAGTTGAACTAGCTCTATAGCCTAGTACAAATCATTTTACACTAGAGTTGAACTAGCTCTATAAGCTAGTTAAAATAATTTTACACTAGAGTTGAACTAGCTCTATAAGCAAGTTCAAATAATTTTACACTACTGTTGAACTAGCTCTATAAGCTAGTTCAAATAATTTTACGCTAGAGTTGAACTATCTCTATAAGCTAGTTCAAATAATTTCACACAAGAGTTGAACTAGCTCTATAGCCTAGTACAAATAATTTTACACTAGAGATAAACTAGCTCTATAAGCTAGTTCAAATAATTTTACACTAGAGTTATACTAGCTCTATAAGCTAGTTGAAATAATTTTGCAATAGAGTTGAACTAGCTCTATAAGCTAGTTCAAATAATTTTACACTAGAGTTGAGCTAGCTCTATAGCCTAGTACAAATAATTTAACACTAGAGTTGAACTAGCTCTATAGGCTAGTTCAAATAATTTCACACTAGAGTTGAACTAGCTATATAGCCTAGTACAAATAATTTTACACTAGAGTTGAACTAGCTCTTTAAGCTAGTTCAAATAATTTTACACTAGAGTTGAGCTAGCTCTATAAGCTAGTTCAAATAATTTTACACTAGAGTTGAACTAGCTCTATAGCCTAGTACAAATAATTTTACAGTAGAGATAAACTAGCTCTATAAGCTAGTTCAAATAATTTTACACTAGAGTTGTACTAGCTCTATAAGCTAGTAGAAATAATTTTACACTAGAGTTAAACTAGCTATATAGCCTAGTACAAATAATTTTATGCTAGAGTTTAACTAGTTCTATAAGCTAGTTCAAATAATTTCACACTGGAGTTGAACTAGCTCTACAGCCTAGTACAAATAATTTTACACCAGAGTTGAACTAGCTCTATAGGCTAGTTCAAATAATTTCACACTAGAGTTGAACTAGCTCTATATCCTAGTACAAATAATTTTACACTTGAGTTGATCTAGCTCTATAAGCTAGTTCAAATAATTTTACACTACAGTTGAACTAGCTCTATAAGCTAGTTCAAATAATTTCACACCAGAGTTGAACTAGCTCTATAGCCTAGTACAAATAATTTTACAATAGAGTTGAACTAGCTCTATAAGCTAGTTATAATAATTTTACACTAGAGTTGAGCTAGCTCTATAAGCTAGTTCAAATAATTTTACACTAGAGTTGAACTAGCTCTATAGCCTAGTACAAATAATTTTACACTAGAGTTAAACTAGCTCTATAAGCTAGTTCAAATAATTTTCCACTAGAGTTGTACTAGCTCTATAAGCTAGTTGAAATAATTTTACACTAGAGTTAAACTAGCTATATAGCCTAGTACAAATAATTTTATGCTAGAGTTTAACTAGTTCTATAAGCTAGTTCAAATAATTTCACACTGGAGTTGAACTAGCTCTACAGCCTAGTACAAATAATTTTACACTAGAGTTGAACTAGCTCTATAGCCTAGTACAAATAATTTTACACTAGAGTTGAACTAGCTCTTTAAGCTAGTTCAAATAATTTTACACTAGAGTTGAACAAGCTCTATAGCCAAGTACAAATAATTTTACACTAGAGTTGAACTAGCTCTATAGCCTAATACAAATAATTTTACACTAGAGTTGAACTAGCTCTATAAGGTAGTTCAAATAATTTTACATTAGAGTTGAACTACCTCTATAGCCTAGTACAAAGAATTTTACACTAGAGTTGAACTAGCTCTATAGCCTAGTACAAATCATTTTACACTAGAGTTGAACTTGCTCTATAAGCTAGTTAAAATAA
Source organism: Triticum urartu (assembly GCF_056163025.1). Taxonomy (NCBI): domain Eukaryota; kingdom Viridiplantae; phylum Streptophyta; class Magnoliopsida; order Poales; family Poaceae; genus Triticum; species Triticum urartu. The sequence continues at coordinate 93,939,901 of NC_141879.1, forward strand.
TTTTACACTAGAGTTGAACTAGCTCTATAGCCTAGTACAAAGAATTTTACACTAGAGTAGAACTAGCTCAATAGCCTAGTACAAATAATTTTACACTAGTGTTGAACTAGCTCTATAGCCTGCTATAAATAATTTTACACTAGATTTGAACTAGCTCCATAAGCTCGTTCAAATAATTTTACACTAGTGTTGAACTAGCTCTATAGCCTAGTATAAATAATTTTACACTATAGTAGAGCTAGCTCTATAAGCTAGTTCAAATAATTTTACACTAGAGTTGAACTAGCTCTATAGCCTAGTACAAATAATTTTACACTAGAGTTGATCTAGCTCTATAAGCTAGTTCAAATAATTTTGCACTACAGTTGGACTAGCTCTATAAGCTAGTTCAAATAATTTCACACCAGAGTTGAATTAGCTCTATAGCCTAGTACAAATAATTTTACAATAGAGTTGAACTAGCTCTATAAGCTAGTTATAATAATTTTACACTAGAGTTGAGCTAGCTCTATAAGCTAGTTCAAATAATTTTACACTAGAGTTGAACTAGCTCCATAGCCTAGTACAAATAATTTTACACTAGAGATAAACTAGCTCTATAAGCTAGTTCAAATAATTTTACACTAGAGTTGTACTAGCTCTATAAGCTAGTTGAAATAATTTTGCAATAGAGTTGAACTAGCTCTATAAGCTAGTTCAAATAATTTTACACTAGAGTTGAGCTAGCTCTATAGCCTAGTACAAATAATTTAACACTAGAGTTGAACTAGCTCTATAGGCTAGTTCAAATAATTTCACACTAGAGTTGAACTAGCTATATAGCCTAGTACAAATAATTTTACACTAGAGTTGAACTAGCTCTTTAAGCTAGTTCAAATAATTTTACACTAGAGTTGAGCTAGCTCTATAAGCTAGTTCAAATAATTTTACACTAGAGTTGAACTAGCTCTATAGCCTAGTACAAATAATTTTACAGTAGAGATAAACTAGCTCTATAAGCTAGTTCAAATAATTTTACACTAGAGTTGTACTAGCTCTATAAGCTAGTAGAAATAATTTTACACTAGAGTTAAACTAGCTATATAGCCTAGTACAAATAATTTTATGCTAGAGTTTAACTAGTTCTATAAGCTAGTTCAAATAATTTCACACTGGAGTTGAACTAGCTCTACAGCCTAGTACAAATAATTTTACACCAGAGTTGAACTAGCTCTATAGGCTAGTTCAAATAATTTCACACTAGAGTTGAACTAGCTCTATATCCTAGTACAAATAATTTTACACTTGAGTTGATCTAGCTCTATAAGCTAGTTCAAATAATTTTACACTACAGTTGAACTAGCTCTATAAGCTAGTTCAAATAATTTCACACCAGAGTTGAACTAGCTCTATAGCCTAGTACAAATAATTTTACAATAGAGTTGAACTAGCTCTATAAGCTAGTTATAATAATTTTACACTAGAGTTGAGCTAGCTCTATAAGCTAGTTCAAATAATTTTACACTAGAGTTGAACTAGCTCTATAGCCTAGTACAAATAATTTTACACTAGAGTTAAACTAGCTCTATAAGCTAGTTCAAATAATTTTACACTAGAGTTGTACTAGCTCTATAAGCTAGTTGAAATAATTTTACACTAGAGTTAAACTAGCTATATAGCCTAGTACAAATAATTTTATGCTAGAGTTTAACTAGTTCTATAAGCTAGTTCAAATAATTTCACACTGGAGTTGAACTAGCTCTACAGCCTAGTACAAATAATTTTACACTAGAGTTGAACTAGCTCTATAGCCTAGTACAAATAATTTTACACTAGAGTTGAACTAGCTCTTTAAGCTAGTTCAAATAATTTTACACTAGAGTTGAACAAGCTCTATAGCCAAGTACAAATAATTTTACACTAGAGTTGAACTAGCTCTATAGCCTAATACAAATAATTTTACACTAGAGTTGAACTAGCTCTATAAGGTAGTTCAAATAATTTTACATTAGAGTTGAACTACCTCTATAGCCTAGTACAAAGAATTTTACACTAGAGTTGAACTAGCTCTATAGCCTAGTACAAATCATTTTACACTAGAGTTGAACTTGCTCTATAAGCTAGTTAAAATAATTTTACACTAGAGTTGAACTAGCTCTATAGCCTAGTACAAAGAATTTTACACTAGAGTAGAACTAGCTCAATAGCCTAGTACAAATAATTTTACACTAGTGTTGAACTAGCTCTATAGCCTGCTATAAATAATTTTACACTAGATTTGAACTAGCTCCATAAGCTCGTTCAAATAATTTTACACTAGTGTTGAACTAGCTCTATAGCCTAGTATAAATAATTTTACACTATAGTAGAGCTAGCTCTATAAGCTAGTTCAAATAATTTTACACTAGAGTTGAACTAGCTCTATAGCCTAGTACAAATAATTTTACACTAGAGTTGATCTAGCTCTATAAGCTAGTTCAAATAATTTTGCACTACAGTTGGACTAGCTCTATAAGCTAGTTCAAATAATTTCACACCAGAGTTGAACTAGCTCTATAGCCTAGTACAAATAATTTTACAATAGAGTTGAACTAGCTCTATAAGCTAGTTATAATAATTTTACACTAGAGTTGAGCTAGCTCTATAAGCTAGTTCAAATAATTTTACACTAGAGTTGAACTAGCTCCATAGCCTAGTACAAATAATTTTACACTAGAGATAAACTAGCTCTATAAGCTAGTTCAAATAATTTTACACTAGAGTTGTACTAGCTCTATAAGCTAGTTGAAATAATTTTACACTAGAGTTAAACTAGCTATATAGCCTAGTACAAATAATTTTATGCTAGAGTTTAACTAGTTCTATAAGCTAGTTCAAATAATTTCACACTGGAGTTGAACTAGCTCTACAGCCTAGTACAAATAATTTTACACTAGAGTTGAACTAGCTCTATAGGCTAGTTCAAATAATTTCACACTAGAGTTGAACTAGCTCTATAGCCTAGTACAAATAATTTTACACTAGAGTTGATCTAGCTCTGTAAGCTAGTTCAAATAATTTTACACTACAGTTAAACTAGCTCTATAAGCTAGTTCAAATAATTTCACACCAGAGTTGAGCTAGCTCTATAGCCTAGTACAAATAATTTTACAATAGAGTTGAACTAGCTTGATAAGCTAGTTATAATAATTTTACACTAGAGTTGAGCTAGCTCTATAAGCTAGTTCAAATAATTTTACACTAGAGTTGAACTAGCTCTATAGCCTAGTACAAATAATTTTACACTAGACTTAAACTAGCTCTATAAGCTAGTTCAAATAATTTTACACTAGAGTTGTACTAGCTCTATAAGCTAGTTGAAATAATTTTACACTAGAGTTAAACTAGCTATATAGCCTAGTACAAATAATTTTATGCTAGAGTTTAACTAGTTATATAAGCTAGTTCAAATAATTTCACACTGGAGTTGAACTAGCTCCAAAGCCTAGTACAAATAATCTTACACTAGAGTTGAACTAGCTCTATAGCCTAGTACAAATAATTTTACACTAGAGTTGAACTAGCTCTTTAAGCTAGTTCAAATAATTTTACACTAGAGTTGAACAAGCTCTATAGCCAAGTACAAATAATTTTACACTAGAGTTGAACTAGCTCTATAGCCTAATACAAATAATTTTACACTAGAGTTGAACTAGCTCTATAAGCTAGTTCAACTAATTTTACATTAGAGTTGAACTAGCTCTATAGCCTAGTACAAATAATTTTACACTAGAGTTGAACTAGCTCTATAGCCTAGTACAAATCATTTTACACTAGAGTTGAACTTACTCTATAAGCTAGTTAAAATAATTTTACACTAGAGTTGAACTAGCTCTATAGCCTAGTACAAAGAATTTTACACTAGAGTAGAACTAGCTCAATAGCCTAGTACAAATCATTTTACACTAGTGTTGAACTAGCTCTATAGCCTGCTATAAATAATTTTACACTAGATTTGAACTAGCTCCATAAGCTCGTTCAAATAATTTTACACTAGTGATGAACTAGCTCTATAGCCTAGTATAAATAATTTTACACTAGAGTTGTACTAGCTCCATAAGCTAGTTCAAATAATTTTACACTAGAGTTGAACTAGCTCTATAGCCTAGTACAAAAAATTTTACACTAGAGTTGAACTAGCTCTATAGCCTAGTACAAATAATTTTACAATAGAGTTGAACTAGCTCTATAAGCTAGTTATAATAATTTTACACTAGAGTTGAGCTAGCTCTATAAGCTAGTTCAAATAATTTTACACTAGAGTTGAACTAGCTCCATAGCCTAGTACAAATAATTTTACACTAGAGATAAACTAGCTCTATAAGCTAGTTCAAATAATTTTACACTAGAGTTGTACTAGCTCTATAAGCTAGTTGAAATAATTTTACACTAGAGTTAAACTAGCTATATAGCCTAGTACAAATAATTTTATGCTAGAGTTTAACTAGTTCTATAAGCTAGTTCAAATAATTTCACACTGGAGTTGAACTAGCTCTACAGCCTAGTACAAATAATTTTACACTAGAGTTGAACTAGCTCTATAGGCTAGTTCAAATAATTTCACACTAGAGTTGAACTAGCTCTATAGCCTAGTACAAATAATTTTACACTAGAGTTGATCTAGCTCTGTAAGCTTGTTCAAATAATTTTACACTACAGTTAAACTAGCTCTATAAGCTAGTTCAAATAATTTCACACCAGAGTTGAGCTAGCTCTATAGCCTAGTACAAATAATTTTACAATAGAGTTGAACTAGCTCTATAAGCTAGTTATAATAATTTTACACTAGAGTTGAGCTAGCTCTATAAGCTAGTTCAAATAATTTTACACTAGAGTTGAACTAGCTCTATAGCCTAGTACAAATAATTTTACACTAGACTTAAACTAGCTCTATAAGCTAGTTCAAATAATTTTACACTAGAGTTGTACTAGCTCTATAAGCTAGTTGAAATAATTTTACACTAGAGTTAAACTAGCTATATAGCCTAGTACAAATAATTTTATGCTAGAGTTTAACTAGTTATATAAGCTAGTTCAAATAATTTCACACTGGAGTTGAACTAGCTCTAAAGCCTAGTACAAATAATCTTACACTAGAGTTGAACTAGCTCTATAGCCTAGTACAAATAATTTTACACTAGAGTTGAACTAGCTCTTTAAGCTAGTTCAAATAATTTTACACTAGAGTTGAACAAGCTCTATAGCCAAGTACAAATAATTTTACACTAGAGTTGAACTAGCTCTATAGCCTAATACAAATAATTTTACACCAGAGTTGAACTAGCTCTATAAGCTAGTTCAAATAATTTTACATTAGAGTTGAACTAGCTCTATAGCCTAGTACAAATAATTTTACACTAGAGTTGAACTAGCTCTATAGCCTAGTACAAATCATTTTACACTAGAGTTGAACTTACTCTATAAGCTAGTTAAAATAATTTTACACTAGAGTTGAACTAGCTCTATAGCCTAGTACAAAGAATTTTACACTAGAGTAGAACTAGCTCAATAGCCTAGTACAAATCATTTTACACTAGTGTTGAACTAGCTCTATAGCCTGCTATAAATAATTTTACACTAGATTTGAACTAGCTCCATAAGCTCGTTCAAATAATTTTACACTAGTGTTGAACTAGCTCTATAGCCTAGTATAAATAATTTTACACTAGAGTTGTACTAGCTCCATAAGCTAGTTCAAATAATTTTACACTAGAGTTGAACTAGCTCTATAGCCTAGTACAAATAATTTTACACTAGAGTTGATCTAGCTCTATAAGCTAGTTTAAATAATTTTACACTACAGTTGAACTAGCTCTGTAAGCTAGTTCAAATACTTTTACACCAGATTTGAACTAGCTCTATAGCCTAGTACAATTAATTTTACAATAGAGTTGAACTAGCTCTATAAGCTAGTTAAAATAATTTTACACTAGAGTTGAGCTAGCTATATAGCCCAGTACAAATAATTTTATGCTAGAGTTTAACTAGTTCTATAAGCTAGTTCAAATAATTTCACACTGGAGTTGAACTAGCTCTACAGCCTAGTACAAATAATTTAACACTAGAGTTGAACTAGCTCTATAGGCTAGTTCAAATAATTTCACACTAGAGTTGAACTAGCTCTATAAGCTAGTTAAAATAATTTTACACTAGAGTTGAACTAGCTCTATAAGCAACTTCAAATAATTTTACACTACAGTTGAACTAGCTCTATAAGCTAGTTCAAATAATTTTACACTAGAGTTGAACTATCTCTATAAGCTAGTTCAAATAATTTCACACCAGAGTTGAACTAGCTCTATAGCCTAGTACAAATAATTTTACACTAGAGATAAACTAGCTCTATAAGCTAGTTCAAATAATTTTACACTAGAGTTATACTAGCTCTATAAGCTAGTTGAAATAATTTTACAATAGAGTTGAACTAGCTCTATAAGCTAGTTCAAATAATTTTACACTAGAGTTGAGCTAGCTCTATAGCCTAGTACAAATAATTTAACACTAGAGTTGAACTAGCTCTATAGTCTAGTTCAAATAATTTCACACTAGAGTTGAACTAGCTATATAGCCTAGTACAAATAATTTTACACTAGAGTTGAACTAGCTCTTTAAGCTAGTTCAAATAATTTTACACTAGAGTTGAACAAGCTCTATAGCCAAGTACTAATAATTTTACACTAGAGTTGAACTAGCTCTATAAGCTAGTTATAATAATTTTACACTAGAGTTGAGCTAGCTCTATAAGCTAGTTCAAATAATTTTACACTAGATTTGAACTAGCTCTATAGCCTAGTACAAATAATTTTACAGTAGAGATAAACTAGCTCTATAAGCTAGTTCAAATAATTTTACACTAGAGTTGTACTAGCTCTATAAGCTAGTTGAAATAATTTTACACTAGAGTTAAACTAGCTATATAGCCTAGTACAAATAATTTTATGCTAGAGTTTAACTAGTTCTATAAGCTAGTTCAAATAATTTCACACTGGAGTTGAACTAGCTCTACAGCCTAGTACAAATAATTTTACACCAGAGTTGAACTAGCTCTATAGGCTAGTTCAAATAATTTCACACTAGAGTTGAACTAGCTCTATAGCCTAGTACAAATAATTTTACACTAGAGTTGATCTAGCTCTATAAGCTAGTTCAAATAATTTTACACTACAGTTGAACTAGCTCTATAGCCTAGTACAATTAATTTTACAATAGAGTTGAACTAGCTCTATAAGCTAGTTAGAATAATTTTACACTAGAGTTGAGCTAGCTATATAGCCCAGTACAAATAATTTTATGCTAGAGTTTAACTAGTTCTATAACCTAGTTCAAATAATTTCACACTGGAGTTGAACTAGCTCTACAGCCTAGTACAAATAATTTAACACTAGAGTTGAACTAGCTCTATAGGCTAGTTCAAATAATTTCACACTGGAGTTGAACTAGCTCTATAGCCTAGTACAAATCATTTTACACTAGAGTTGAACTAGCTCTATAAGCTAGTTAAAATAATTTTACACTAGAGTTGAACTAGCTCTATAAGCAACTTCAAATAATTTTACACTACAGTTGAACTAGCTCTATAAGCTAGTTCAAATAATTTTACACTAGAGTTGAACTATCTCTATAAGCTAGTTCAAATAATTTCACACCAGAGTTTAACTAGTTCTATAAGCTAGTTCAAATAATTTCACACTGGAGTTGAACTAGCTCTACAGCCTAGTACAAATAATTTTACACCAGAGTTGAACTAGCTCTATAGGCTAGTTCAAATAATTTCACACTAGAGTTGAACTAGCTCTATAGCCTAGTACAAATAATTTTACACTAGAGTTGATCTAGCTCTATAAGCTAGTTCAAATAATTTTACACTACAGTTGAACTAGCTCTATAAGCTAGTTCAAATAATTTCACACCAGAGTTGAACTAGCTCTATAGCCTAGTACAAATAATTTTACAATAGAGTTGAACTAGCTCTATAAGCTAGTTATAATAATTTTACACTAGAGTTGAGCTAGCTCTATAAGCTAGTTCAAATAATTTTACACTAGAGTTGAACTAGCTCTATAGCCTAGTACAAATAATTTTACACTAGAGTTAAACTAGCTCTATAAGCTAGTTCAAATAATTTTACACTAGAGTTGTACTAGCTCTATAAGCTAGTTGAAATAATTTTACACTAGAGTTAAACTAGCTATATAGCCTAGTACAAATAATTTTATGCTAGAGTTTAACTAGTTCTATAAGCTAGTTCAAATAATTTCACACTGGAGTTGAACTAGCTCTACAGCCTAGTACAAATAATTTTACACTAGAGTTGAACTAGCTCTATAGCCTAGTACAAATAATTTTACACTAGAGTTGAACTAGCTCTATAGCCTAGTACAAATAATTTTACACTAGAGTTGTACTAGCTCTATAAGCTAGTTGAAATAATTTTACACTAGAGTTAAACTAGCCATATAGCCTAGTACAAATAATTTTATGCTAGAGTTTAACTAGTTCTATAAGCTAGTTCAAATAATTTCACACTGGAGTTGAACTAGCTCTACAGCCTAGTACAAATAATTTTACACTAGAGTTGAACTAGCTCTATAGCCTAGTACAAATAATTTTACACTAGAGTTGAACTAGCTCTTTAAGCTAGTTCAAATAATTTTACACTAGAGTTGAACAAGCTCTATAGCCAAGTATAAATAATTTTACACTAGAGTTGAACTAGCTCTATAGCCTAATACAAATAATTTTACACTAGAGTTGAACTAGCTCTATAAGGTAGTTCAAATAATTTTACATTAGAGTTGAACTACCTCTATAGCCTAGTACAAATAATTTTACACTAGAGTTGAACTAGCTCTATAGCCTAGTACAAATCATTTTACACTAGAGTTGAACTTGCTCTATAAGCTAGTTAAAATAATTTTACACTAGAGTTGAACTAGCTCTATAGCCTAGTACAAAGAATTTTACACTAGAGTAGAACTAGCTCAATAGCCTAGTACAAATAATTTTACACTAGTGTTGAACTAGCTCTATAGCCTGCTATAAATAATTTTACACTAGATTTGAACTAGCTCCATAAGCTCGTTCAAATAATTTTACACTAGTGTTGAACTAGCTCTATAGCCTAGTATAAATAATTTTACACTATAGTAGAGCTAGCTCTATAAGCTAGTTCAAATAATTTTACACTAGAGTTGAACTAGCTCTATAGCCTAGTACAAATAATTTTACACTAGAGTTGATCTAGCTCTATAAGCTAGTTCAAATAATTTTGCACTACAGTTGGACTAGCTCTATAAGCTAGTTCAAATAATTTCACACCAGAGTTGAACTAGCTCTATAGCCTAGTACAAATAATTTTACAATAGAGTTGAACTAGCTCTATAAGCTAGTTATAATAATTTTACACTAGAGTTGAGCTAGCTCTATAAGCTAGTTCAAATAATTTTACACTAGAGTTGAACTAGCTCCATAGCCTAGTACAAATAATTTTACACTAGAGATAAACTAGCTCTATAAGCTAGTTCAAATAATTTTACACTAGAGTTGTACTAGCTCTATAAGCTAGTTGAAATAATTTTACATTAGAGTTAAACTAGCTATATAGCCTAGTACAAATAATTTTATGCTAGAGTTTAACTAGTTCTATAAGCTAGTTCAAATAATTTCACACTGGAGTTGAACTAGCTCTACAGCCTAGTACAAATAATTTTACACTCGAGTTGAACTAGCTCTATAGGCTAGTTCAAATAATTTCACACTAGAGTAGAACTAGCTCTATAGCCTAGTACAAATAATTTTACACTAGAGTTGATCTAGCTCTGTAAGCTAGTTCAAATAATTTTACACTACAGTTAAACTAGCTCTATAAGCTAGTTCAAATAATTTCACACCAGAGTTGAGCTAGCTCTACAGCCTAGTACAAATAATTTTACAATAGAGTTGAACTAGCTCTATAAGCTAGTTATAATAATTTTACACTAGAGTTGAGCTAGCTCTATAAGCTAGTTCAAATAATTTTACACTAGAGTTGAACTAGCTCTATAGCCTAGTACAAATAATTTTACACTAGACTTAAACTAGCTCTATAAGCTAGTTCAAATAATTTTACACTAGAGTTGTACTAGCTCTATAAGCTAGTTGAAATAATTTTTCACTAGAGTTAAACTAGCTATATAGCCTAGTACAAATAATTTTATGCTAGAGTTTAACTAGTTCTATAAGCTAGTTCAAATAATTTCACACTGGAGTTGAACTAGCTCTACAGCCTAGTACAAATAATTTTACACTAGAGTTGAACTAGCTCTATAGGCTAGTTCAAATAATTTCACACTAGAGTTGAACTAGCTCTATAGCCTAGTACAAATAATTTTACACTAGAGTTGATCTAGCTCTGTAAGCTAGTTCAAATAATTTTACACTACAGTTAAACTAGCTCTATAAGCTAGTTCAAATAATTTCACACCAGAGTTGAGCTAGCTCTATAGCCTAGTACAAATAATTTTACAATAGAGTTGAACTAGCTCTATAAGCTAGTTATAATAATTTTACACTAGAGTTGAGCTAGCTCTATAAGCTAGTTCAAATAATTTTACACTAGAGTTGAACTAGCTCTATAGCCTAGTACAAATAATTTTACACTAGACTTAAACTAGCTCTATAAGCTAGTTCAAATAATTTTACACTAGAGTTGTACTAGCTCTATAAGCTAGTTGAAATAATTTTACACTAGAGTTAAACGAGCTATATAGCCTAGTACAAATAATTTTATGCTAGAGTTTAACTAGTTCTATAAGCTAGTTCAAATAATTTCACACTGGAGTTGAACTAGCTCTACAGCCTAGTACAAATAATTTTACACTAGAGTTGAACTAGCTCTATAGGCTAGTTCAAATAATTTCACACTAGAGTTGAACTAGCTCTATAGCCTAGTACAAATAATTTTACACTAGAGTTGATCTAGCTCTGTAAGCTAGTTCAAATAATTTTACACTACAGTTAAACTAGCTCTATAAGCTAGTTCAAATAATTTCACACCAGAGTTGAGCTAGCTCTACAGCCTAGTACAAATAATTTTACAATAGAGTTGAACTAGCTCTATAAGCTAGTTATAATAATTTTACACTAGAGTTGAGCTAGCTCTATAAGCTAGTTCAAATAATTTTACACTAGAGTTGAACTAGCTCTATAGCCTAGTACAAATAATTTTACACTAGACTTAAACTAGCTCTATAAGCTAGTTCAAATAATTTTACACTAGAGTTGTACTAGCTCTATAAGCTAGTTGAAATAATTTTACACTAGAGTTAAACTAGCTATATAGCCTAGTACAAATAATTTTATGCTAGAGTTTAACTAGTTATATAAGCTAGTTCAAATAATTTCACACTGGAGTTGAACTAGCTCTAAAGCCTAGTACAAATAATCTTACACTAGAGTTGAACTAGCTCTATAGCCTAGTACAAATAATTTTACACTAGAGTTGAACTAGCTCTTTAAGCTAGTTCAAATAATTTTACACTAGAGTTGAACAAGCTCTATAGCCAAGTACAAATAATTTTACACTAGAGTTGAACTAGCTCTATAGGCTAATACAAATAATTTTACACTAGAGTTGAACTAGCTCTATAAGCTAGTTCAAATAATTTTACATTAGAGTTGAACTAGCTCTATAGCCTAGTACAAATAATTTTACACTAGAGTTGAACTAGCTCTATAGCCTAGTACAAATCATTTTACACTAGAGTTGAACTTACTCTATAAGCTAGTTAAAATAATTTTACACTAGAGTTGAACTAGCTCTATAGCCTAGTACAAAGAATTTTACACTAGAGTAGAACTAGCTCAATAGCCTAGTACAAATCATTTTACACTAGTGTTGAACTAGCTCTATAGCCTGCTATAAATAATTTTACACTAGATTTGAACTAGCTCCATAAGCTCGTTCAAATAATTTTACACTAGTGTTCAACTAGCTCTATAGCCTAGTATAAATAATTTTACACTAGAGTTGAACTAGCTCCATAAGCTAGTTCAAATAATTTTACACTAGAGTTGAACTAGCTCTATAGCCTAGTACAAATAATTTTACACTAGAGTTGATCTAGCTCCATAAGCTAGTTTAAATAATTTTACACTACAGTTGAACTAGCTCTATAAGCTAGTTCAAATACTTTTACACCAGAGTTGAACTAGCTCTATAGCCTAGTACAATTAATTTTACAATAGAGTTGAACTAGCTCTATAAGCTAGTTAAAATAATTTTACACTAGAGTTGAGCTAGCTATATAGCCCAGTACAAATAATTTTATGCTAGAGTTTAACTAGTTCTATAAGCTAGTTCAAATAATTTCACACTGGAGTTGAACTAGCTCTACAGCCTAGTACAAATAATTTAACACTAGAGTTGAACTAGCTCTATAGACTAGTTCAAATAATTTCACACTGGAGTTGAACTAGCTCTATAGCCTAGTACAAATCATTTTACACTAGAGTTGAACTAGCTCTATAAGCTAGTTAAAATAATTTTACACTAGAGTTGAACTAGCTCTATAAGCAAGTTCAAATAATTTTACACTACAGTTGAACTAGCTCTATAAGCTAGTTCAAATAATTTTACACTAGAGTTGAACTATCTCTATAAGCTATTTCAAATAATTTCACACCAGAGTTGAACTAGCTCTATAGCCTAGTACAAATAATTTTACACTAGAGATAAACTAGCTCTATAAGCTAGTTCAAATAATTTTACACTAGAGTTATACTAGCTCTATAAGCTAGTTGAAATAATTTTACAATAGTGTTGAACTAGCTCTATAAGCTAGTTCAAATAATTTTACACTAGAGTTGAGCTAGCTCTATTGCCTAGTACAAATAATTTAACACTAGAGTTGAACTAGCTCTATAGGCTAGTTCAAATAATTTCACACTAGAGTTGAACTAGCTATATAGCCTAGTACAAATAATTTTACACTAGAGTTGAACTAGCTCTTTAAGCTAGTTCAAATAATTTTACACTAGAGTTGAACAAGCTCTATAGCCAAGTACTAATAATTTTACACTAGAGTTGAACTAGCTCTATAGCCTAATACAAATAATTTTACACTAGAGTTGAACTAGCTCTATAAGCTAGTTCAAATAATTTTACATTAGAGTTGAACTAGCTCTATAGCCTAGTAGAAATAATTTTACACCAGAGTTGAACTAGCTATATAAGCTAGTTCAAATAATTTTACACTAGAGTTGAACTAGCTCTATAGCCTAGTACAAATTATTTTACACTACAATTGAACTAGCTCTTTAAGCTAGTTGAAATAATTTTACACTAGAGTTGAGCTAGCTCTATTAGCTAGTTCAAATAATTTTACACTAGAGTTGAACTATCTGTATAAGCTAGTTGAAATAATTTTACACTAGAGTTGAGCTAGCTCTATAAGCTAGTTCAAATAATTTTACACTAGAGTTGAACTAGCTCTATAGCCTAGTACAAATCATTTTACACTAGAGTTGAACTAGCTCTATAAGCTAGTTAAAATAATTTTACACTAGAGTTGAACTAGCTCTATAGCCTAGTGCAAAGAATTTTACACTAGAGTAGAACTAGCTCAATAGCCTAGTATAAATAATATTACACTAGAGTTGAACTAGCTCTATAGCCTAGTATAAATAATATTACACTAGAGTTGAGCTAGCTCTATAAGCTAGTTCAAATAATTTTACACTAGAGTTGAACTAGCTCTATAGCCTAGTACAAATCATTTTACACTAGAGTTGAACTAACTCTATAAGCTAGTTAAAATAATTTTACACTAGAGTTGAACTAGCTCTATAGCCTAGTACAAATAATTTTACACTAGAGTTGATCTAGCTCTATAAGCTAGTTCAAATAATTTTACACTACAGTTGAACTAGATCTATAAGCTAGTTCAAATAATTTCACACCAGAGTTGAACTAGCTCTATAGCCTAGTACAAATAATTTTACAATTGAGTTGAACTAGCTCTATAAGCTAGTTATAATAATTTGACACTAGAGTTGAGCTAGCTCTATAAGCTAGTTCAAATAATTTTACACTAGAGTTGAACTATCTCTATAGCCTAGTACAAATAATTTTACACTAGAGATAAACTAGCTCTATAAGCTAGTTCAAATAATTTTACACTAGAATTGTACTAGCTCTATAAGCTAGTTGAAATAATTTTACACTAGAGTTAAACTAGCTATATAGCCTAGTACAAATAATTTTATGCTAGAGTTTAACTAGTTCTATAAGCTAGTTCAAATAATTTCACACTGGAGTTGAACTAGCTCTACAGCCTAGTACAAATAATTTTACACTAGAGTTGAACTAGCTCTATAGGCTAGTTCAAATAATTTCACACTGGAGTTGAACTAGCTCTATAGCCTAGTACAAATCATTTTACACTAGAGTTGAACTAGCTCTATAAGCTAGTTAAAATAATTTTACACTAGAGTTGAACTAGCTCTATAAGCAAGTTCAAATAATTTTACACTACAGTTGAACTAGCTCTATAAGCTAGTTCAAATAATTTTACACTAGAGTTGAACTATCTCTATAAGCTATTTCAAATAATTTCACACCAGAGTTGAACTAGCTCTATAGCCTAGTACAAATAATTTTACACTAGAGATAAACTAGCTCTATAAGCTAGTTCAAATAATTTTACACTAGAGTTATACTAGCTCTATAAGCTAGTTGAAATAATTTTACAATAGAGTTGAACTAGCTCTATAAGCTAGTTCAAATAATTTTACACTAGAGTTGAGCTAGCTCTATTGCGTAGTACAAATAATTTAACACTAGAGTTGAACTAGCTCTATAGGCTAGTTCAAATAATTTCACACTAGAGTTGAACTAGCTATATAGCCTAGTACAAATAATTTTACACTAGAGTTGAACTAGCTCTTTAAGCTAGTTCAAATAATTTTACACTAGAGTTGAACAAGCTCTATAGCCAAGTACTAATAATTTTACACTAGAGTTGAACTAGCTCTATAGCCTAATACAAATAATTTTACACTAGAGTTGAACTAGCTCTATAAGCTAGTTCAAATAATTTTACATTAGAGTTGAACTAGCTCTATAGCCTAGTAGAAATAATTTTACACCAGAGTTGAACTAGCTATATAAGCTAGTTCAAATAATTTTACACTAGAGTTGAACTAGCTCTATAGCCTAGTACAAATTATTTTACACTACAATTGAACTAGCTCTTTAAGCTAGTTGAAATAATTTTACACTAGAGTTGAGCTAGCTCTATTAGCTAGTTCAAATAATTTTACACTAGAGTTGAACTATCTGTATAAGCTAGTTGAAATAATTTTACACTAGAGTTGAGCTAGCTCTATAAGCTAGTTCAAATAATTTTACACTAGAGTTGAACTAGCTCTATAGCCTAGTACAAATCATTTTACACTAGAGTTGAACTAACTCTATAAGCTAGTTAAAATAATTTTACACTAGAGTTGAACTAGCTCTATAGCCTAGTGCAAAGAATTTTACACTAGAGTAGAACTAGCTCAATAGCCTAGTACAAATAATTTTACACTAGTGTTGAACTAGCTCTATAGCCTAGTATAAATAATATTACACTAGAGTTGAGCTAGCTCTATAAGCTAGTTCAAATAATTTTACAATAGAGTTGAACTAGCTCTATAAGCTAGTTATAATAATTTTACACTAGAGTTGAGCTAGCTCTATAAGCTAGTTCAAATAATTTTACACTAGAGTTGAACTAGCTCTATAGCCTAGTACAAATAATTTTACACTAGAGTTAAACTAGCTCTATAAGCTAGTTCAAATAATTTTACACTAGAGTTGTACTAGCTCTATAAGCTAGTTGAAATAATTTTACACTAGAGTTAAACTAGCTATATAGCCTAGTACAAATAATTTTATGCTAGAGTTTAACTAGTTCTATAAGCTAGTTCAAATAATTTCACACTGGAGTTGAACTAGCTCTACAGCCTAGTACAAATAATTTTACACTAGAGTTGAACTAGCTCTATAGCCTAGTACAAATAATTTTACACTAGAGTTGAACTAGCT